>NC_050532.1:26187239-26201359 GCF_002922805.2 Oryzias melastigma | reverse complement strand
ATTCTGATCAGGTTTAATGGATAAATACAGCTGTGTATCATCTGCATAACAGTGAAAGTTAATGCTATGTTTCCTGATTATGTTTCCTTAAACTTCATTTGGTTGAAGCCGGAACGAGACGGTGGGTGATGTCACACTTACTCGGTCCAGTTCTTAGATAAAGACAAAGGCCTAATAACCAAAAAAAAAAAAATCCCTGATTTGAGGATTATCAACACACCAGGACTTTCCAGTTTTGGTTATAAATTGTGTTGAATATGTTGTTTCTATGGAATAATAGCCGTTTTTATTTATTATTCCTGTTATAAAAACAGGGAAATTAAACAACTTAGATACTTGGAAGTATTTTCTTCAAAGTAATGAAAATATTTTGCTTCACTACAGACACAGCCATGAGTTTTGTCTCAAAACAAGTACGTTTTGCTCTTCTGAAGAAATATATAAACCGGTAGTCACTCTGCACACTCGCCGTTTTGTGTGACGTCACGTGAAAAGGTTCCATTTTGAGGGAAATGGTTGAAACGTGGAATTTCAAATGTTATTTCTGTGCTCCAGTTTGACAGAATCTGTTTCCACACAAATGTTTGATATGGGAACCGTCCTTCTGGTCCAGCCGCCAAGCAATCCCGGTTTAATAAGAATATGTTCCGTCCATTTCCTCCTACGTGACTGATGGTGCTTGTCAAGGTGGGCTCTGGCTCTTTTCTGATTTAACGTGCGTATGGATGATCTGTCAAAGCATCCACACTGGCTGCCATGCTGGGATGGTGGTCATTAATCATACTTTGTATGCAGATGATCTTATCTTCAGCACATGTCGAGCTGGCCTCCACTAATAGTCGGAAGTAGAGAGGATAAAAAGCTCACCTGCTTGTGTCTTATCTCTGCAGTTCTTCATTCATGACATGCAGAGAAGTGATGGAGCTCAGATATTCTCACAAATGATGTCAGTGAGGACGGAGATGAAGTGACGACGCAGATGATGAGCTGAAGGGATCCTCGTGCATGCTCAGACGGTTTCCTGTTGTTGTTCAAAGGGCAGAGTCGTGGATCTTTGATATTTAGGAAATATTAAACAAAAATAATACAGCTGCATATTGTGCCTATTTTTCCTCGTTTTTTTCTTTTGGTTCCTCTGGATCATCGACTCACAGAGAAAAAAGCTAAAACACCTTTTATTGCTTTAATGATTTAAAAATAACTTTTTGATTTTTTTTAATATGGGAATTTATGAAAAAACAAATGAAGATTTAAAAGCTAAAAGTGAGCTTCACAGCCCAATGGTCCCAAAATTTACTTTTCTGGAAACAGAAAACCAACTTATTAGTTACTGGATTACAATACAATATTTTTAAAAATTTGACAGAATTTCTTATTGTCTCAGTACCAACCAGATCCATACATTTGTTTGTGTTAACAGACATTCATGAGGATCCCTTAAACCTTCATGTGTTTGTTTCATCAGTTTGTGTGCAGGTATGGATTAGAAATCGATCTTGATTATTTGTTTCAGACTCTAACTTGAATGTTGCATCCCAACCATCCCAAAATAAATGATCAAACATTTATTTTTATTCTCATTATTATGATCCGTGTTGCAAATTTCAAGATACTTGATAAATAATCTACTAGAAATCTGGATATCATGAGCAGATCACCACATTTTAGTGCTGTAAAGTATGGAACTAATTTGATATTCACAGATTCTGACATCTGGGATCAATAACTTCTTTAATAAACTTTTTAAATTGACAGCAAGTCGTGTTTGTCTTAAAGCAAACAACGACCTAATAAAATGCATTAAAAAAAATATTTTTTACTTTTTTTATGAGAATTAAACAGAAGTGAGACGGCTGCTAAAAGGACCGTTTATAAAGTATAAACTTCAGGAAAGAGGGATAAAAAAAAATCTAAAAAAAAAGAGAAACAAATTATTGGTGAATACTCATTATCGTATTTATGCTACAACAATGATTATGGAAGAAAGTCAATTTTATAGAAACGTGACGAGTTTGTGATGAGAATGTGTTGCTCTAGCAGACAAAGAAAACCTTTGTTTTGTATTTTCACCTAGAAAACGGGAAATTAAGAAAACAGCTCCTTTCTGACCGACATTTTGACCTCAGTACTTTTAGTTTACACAAGATACTGGTCAACGTGACCCAAGTTCAGTCGACAGTTGTGCATGAAGCTCAAGAACCGACGTCTGATGGTTAACAGCCTGCAGCGGTGACACCTCCGCTCACCACCTACTCTCACAGGCGGACATTGCTGTGCAAATTATTGATCATCACGCTTCCTGCAGCGTATGCATTTCCTTGGCAGACCTCTCCTACGATGACACCTGTTAGCGCATCCAAACTGCTTCTTGGAAAGGAGAGGGAGAGACGTAACAGGAAGGCTTTCCAAGGCTGCTGTTCCTCTAATTGGACAGACACAGTGTTGACTGTGTCTGACAATAGAGCGCCGTGAGAGCAGAGGGTTTGTCAGTTGGGATCACTCAAGTGAAACAAGAGAAATTAGAGGATAACTGTGAAGTGTGGTGTAGAAACGCAACACACTGATCAGCCTTGATTTGGTTGATCTGCTTCCTCACATGTAGAAAAGAAGACGTCTTCAAGAATGCTTAACATATAAAGAGATCATTTAAATTTAAGTTCATTGTGATTTGAGAATCTGTATTTTTTATTTAAAAACAAATGAGTTCCCACAGATTTACCGTCATTTTTAATAAAACAGGTGCGGCAGCCCTCCTGTCGTGATAATACACGGTTCTGTAACCTCAGGCTTATGGAGCGCAACCTATTTTTCAGAGTTGACTTGTTTGCTTGCAGTGACAGCAGCTCAGATAAGTTGCCACTTTAGTCTCAAAGCTACTCAATCATTTCCTTTGCTTGTTTTGTCCTAATAAGCTCTTTTGCTGTCAGCTCTGATCAAAGACGCTGCTGTCTTTGTGTTAACGATGCAAGGTCTCTTTTATTTCAATTTTAATGAATGGAATAGGTTTAATTTAAAGGGTGGGATTCATGATCTTATGAAATTGACCCTTTTAGATACTCTTAAAATAAAAAAAATCCTTATTAATAAACTGTATAAACATATTTACATGGCAGTGTGACTTCTCTGAACACTTAAAGCTGCTTTAAAGATGTATCATAACTACATACTCTGTTTTTTGAACATTTTGGTGTCCCCAACTCGTCGTTTTTTTGGTATACTGACTATTCTTATTAAATCATGGGTCTCCAACCCTCGAGACGTGGTACTGGAAACAATAAAGGATGCAGAACTGGTACCAGGTTAGGGTTAGGGTACCCGTCTGCGTAAGGGTTGGGGACCCCTGATTACCGTATACATTTTTCCCCGTCTGTGACCCATGTGGCTGTCGGAGTAGTACCGGTTCGCTGCCCGGTGATTACGGACCCCTGATGATGAGTTGGGGACAGCCAAAACGACAAAAAGTGGCGCTGAAGAACCATACATCGATATATGTTGAAGTGAGAATCCATTGGTTACACAGCCGCTACGTATATTTTGGAATACTGCACTAACGGAAATTGTTCATATATAAAAATACGTGGAAAAAATTAGAAAAGTTGTGGTCCTTGCAAGAAATGTTTACAAATGTATCTCGAAGAACCACAGAAGTACGAATAAACCACCCAAACAACATGTAAATCTACTTACTCCCCTGGAGATTCATTCATTCCTTCCTTTCATCCCCGTGTGGCCGCAGCTCATTGGATCAGCAGCGTATTTGTCAATCGGTTAGTAAAGTCTTCAGTCGTAGGTCAGACGGTCATTGAGTCGTTGGGATGAACGATGCTTTCCCTCTTTTTCCCTTCAATAGTGAAACTAATCTATAGGGTACTTCGAGTATACACATCTTTGAAAATGCTGTGTAATGTAAACACCAACATAATCCTCGTTCATCCGTGTCCGACCAACGTTCCAGTCTGTCCTTGAACCCGTCATCCATTCATCCATCCTGAATGCCATCAGGCGTTTGCCTTTATGTTCTTATGTTGCAGAAATACATCTCTAAACTATTTTACTCGACCGTGATAAATGCAAGAGTGTTCCTGAACAACAAACGTCCCCACAGATAAAAATGTAGCATTGCAGTACTGACAGTGTTTGTGTTTATTACAAACCACGCAAGAAAAAAAAATCTTTTTTCCCCCACTGGCCGTTCCAGACCAGCCAGCCACTGGAATACCGGCGTCTGGCCATGCTTCATATCAGCTGATCTTGCAGTTCCAGTTTGTTTGCAAAGCCTGCCCTTAGAGAATGATAAATTGAAGTTACACATGTGTGGTCTCACCTGTACGGCTTAGAAATCTGGGTGAATAACTCTCTGTTGGTGAACTGAACCTATCTTCTCTCCTGGGGGGAGTTGGGTGCTGGGCTCTGTGGGGCCTCTGGGAAGACATTAGTGCCCACCCACCAATCCTTATGGGCTGGAACTCTACATCTCTGTCACAGGGACTTCAATGTCATTTATTACAGGAACTAAATAATAAAAAACAGGTTTGAATCATGTATCTTCTGGACAAAGTGGTTTTATGAGCCTCTATTTCTCCCAAACTTCTCATTAGCATCTGTTTGTTTAACTTTAGCATCATCCATCGATTTTCCTGATATAATCTTTGCCTTTTGGGGTCCCCAGTCATGTCTACAACCTGAACACATCAGCAGTCTGTTGAACACAATCACACAATCACACAATCACACACATCGAAGTGTAATGTCTGTGTTGTGAGCCAGTGTAGCGATGGACAAGAAACGCTCATCAGATTTAGCATTTGTGAAGGAACTTCTGGTGAGGAATCTACATGAATGTTGGGAAGGATCCTGAATGAATCCGAGAATGGAGCAAGCAGATGGGATATTGGGAAGAGGGCAGGATAAAGAGAGCAGACTATTTCCTGGTGGAGAAAGGGAGAAGACTATTTCCTGGTGAAAAAGGGAGGAGACTATTTCCTGGTGGAGAAGGGGAGCAGACTATTTCCTTGTGGAAAAAGTGAGAAGACCATTTCCTTGTGGAGAAAGGGGGCAGACTATTTCCTGGTGGTGAAAAGGAGCAGACTATTTCCTGGTGGAGAAAGGAAGCAGACTATTTCCTGGTGGAGAAAGGCAGCAGACTTTTACCTGGTGAAAAAAGAAAGCAGACTATTTCCTGGTAGAGAAAGGGAGAAGACTATTTCCTGGTGAAAAAAAGGGAGCAGACTATTTCCAGGTGGAGAAAGGAAGCAGATTATTTCCCCGTGAAGAAAGGGAGCAGACTATCTCCTGGTGGAAAAGGGGAGCAGACTATTTCCTGGTGAAGAAAGGAAGCAGATTATTTCCTGGTGGAAAAGGGGAGCAGATCATTTCTCCGCGAAGAAAAGGAGCAGACTATTTCCTGGTGGAAAAAGGGGGCAGAATATTTCCTGGTAGAAAAAGGGAGCAGACTATTTCCTGGTAGAAAAAGGGAGCAGACTATTACCTGGTGGAGAAAGGGAGCAGACTATTTCCTGGTGGAAAAAGGGAACAGAATATTTCCTGGTGGAGAAAGGGGGCAGACTATTTCTTAGTGGAGAAAGGGAGCAGACTATTACCTAGATGAAAAAGTTTTCGGAATGGGATCAATGGTTTAAATATGGATTTATGAGCAAATGCAGAAAGATGCACGCAAAAGTTACTTTTGATGTAGGGATTGATGATTCTTCAAAGAGAAAAAGAAACGCTCACAGCCAGTCCTAATCAAAACAATATTCTCATCATTTTAATAAATCCTGAAATTTTATCTGGTGTTGTCTGCGTTTTTAACACAATTTTACTTCAAAATGAAAATCAAAGATTTTTCGTTGGAATTTGTTGTTCACGTTTGAGTAAATTTCCTAAATGCAGTTATAGAACTTTGATTTTATTGGAATTTTTTAAACCTAATTGGACTTTTACAATCATAAATTATTTGGGATGAACTTTTTTTTTTTTAACAGTTATATACCTTTTATACCATGGTCTGGGTGAATACTCGATTCTGATTGGCTGCTGGGTGTGCATTAAAAAGTGATAATGCACAGTAATAACGCACACCTAAAAAAGAAGTTCCGGTCACACAGACCAAACGTTCTATATCACTGCGCAGGCTTCTTTAAAACACATTTTTCCTTCATCGTCTGGACAAAACAAGCAGTAATGGATGAACTTTCTCTCTGAACTGACGCTTTATTTAACTTATTGTAGCGACCAGCATTTATATTCCTCTCCTTTTGTAAGGTAAATTAATATTGACAAATTGGTTATTCTCCTTCTAATAAAACACCACTCGACATGAAAGGTGTAGTCTTCTGTTTCACCACAAGAGGGAGTTTCTGCTTTAAGAGCAGCTCAGAAGAACGAACCTGCCGTGAAATGAAACACAGACAGAAGCTGAATATGTTCTAGCTGCTCACTGAAGGATTAACGTCAGAAAAAGAAGAAAAATATCCTAATTTGTCCGGGTCTTTCTTTCAAAACAGCGACACTTTACCGCTGCTGCTGAGGTCTGTAACGGCTTCAGGCTTCATGCCATGTTCCATATCACCGTGACAACAAACCGCATCACGGATGATCAAATAGTCCGCTTTTTGTGGAAAAATGAGCTAAACCAAAGAAATAACAAGAATAAAGCACTAAATATTGATTAAATGTTTATTTATTTTGTAAAGACCATGGTATAAGCGGGATAATACCCTCCGAAGAGTGCATTATGAGAAATTAACGCACTTCGCGTCGGACGGTTTAGGCCTCCGCGTCGTGCGTTAATTTCTCATAACGCACACTTCGTCGGGTATTATCCCTTACATATGTTTATGTTGAAGTCTTTGTGTTGAAATTAATAAACAGGATCAAGTAGAAGGAGAATTTTCTTTATGATTCTGTTTTCTGAAGCCAGAGCACGTGTCCCCGAGGAAAGACCTGAAATTAACCCAACATCCAATCAGCTTTTATTGTCACAACTAATGCATGGCCGTTGATTTCCATATTGCTGCGACCTAGAGAGCAGATCGGAACTGATTATCATCTCCAGGAACCCTGAGCGTCTGGGCTGAGAGTGAACGAATAGCAAAGTTGTGAGCAGCTTCCTTTATTTTCTAAAAAAACTGAGGAGACATTTGCACTGTAGAGTTTTCCTCACTTTCAGCGAATACGTTTTTTCACTGCACCTGAAAGACCTCATCTAGTTCAGTAATGAGCTGGAGCCTTTAACATGTCTGGAGCGGCTGATCCGAAACCTCGCTGACCTCACTGATGCACGAGGCTGCAGGAGCTCACACGAGTACGAAGCTCAGAATCATGAAAACATTTCAAACTCACTTTAGAAAGGAAAACCGAAAAGATGCAAGGAATGGAGACAAGATTGTACTGTTTATTATTTTTCAAACTAGCACAGCTGCATTTTTTACCTGCTATAAGTGCTAATTAGTAGAAATCCAAACACAGAATACTACAGTCATCCAAATATTAAGTAATAACTCATATGATAAACAGTTCAATGTAATTCTTTTACTCGAAAAAATAATGTCCTATACATTGACATATTTAAAACCTAAAAAAAACACATTACACATTCACAAAACTGTCGACATTCAAGAAATGTCAAATATCACAGTTTTGTATTTTCCATTAAATCATAATTATATGAATAAACACAAACTAACTCATGTAATAAGTCCTTCAGAAACACTGTGACTGATGTGAACATTGATTTAGAAATGTGGCACCTGCTGTGACGTCGTCAGTGACTGGAGTTTTACTGCAGTTGTGTCATTTAATTTATTACCAGCGACTAGAGTATGGCGATGAACAGAGTCCCTACAAGCTTCTTCAAGTTAAATTTAAGACTTTTAAAGACCTTTTTAAGACCCTCAATGTCAAAAATTAGGACCAATTTTGCAGTCTATTTCCCACTTTATTAATTTATTCTAGGGCTGTGAACATTAACGCAAACGATTAATCAAAAAGAATTAACACGTTAATATGTATTAATGCAAATTTAAGAAAGAAACAGTCCTTCGCTTTAACTCTGGGCTTCAGGCTTCCACAGCGTGCTTTAGAACATTTTGTTGGGTACTATCTGCGTATACCGTGGTAACTTACAAAAGAAATAAATATTCAATCGATTTTTAATACTTTATTGTTGCTATTTTTGTGGTTTAGATCACTTTTTCACCAAAAAGTGGACCGTTTGATTCATGGTTTGGTGGATATTGTACAAATACATTTTACCTGGTAAAACATTTTGATTCATTGTTATTAATCCCAACACAACAAAAGTGCGATTAATCTGAATTTTTTTTGTAATTGGTTGACAGCAGTAATTAAAATAAATGTTTAAAATGTAGAGTTTCGTGTGTGATTTCATATTGTGATTATTCCCAGATATAAGTAGTCGGAAAATACGGAGACTCAATAAAAAAGTAATATCGATCAATCGCGATTCATTTTTTGAAGGTTTGCGATCAATTAGTTAAAACTGTAGCTTTTTAATCTTGTTTGTGGTCTGTTTTAAAGCTCCTCTTGTACTTTTTTTTTTTAAACCAGCGGTTGGCATTTAGTGCATTCATACATACAGACATGAATTGAGGCGATGTGAAATTCTACGGTGCGACTTGAGCGATGAGGTCTGCCAGCAGCTGATGTGAGCGGCGAGCAGCGAATTTGTTGCTCGAATCGCGTTTGGTGTAAATGAACCTTACAACTGGTTTTACCTGTTTACTTACATCAAAATAATCTTTATTTTTGACAAGAAATGTGAAATTGAAAAGTTTCAAGCAGCACAATTTTTAAGGCTCAAATATCACAATTTAAGACTTTTTGCAATCAAATCTAAGCAACATTTGCATGAACTAGACCACAGGACTGTGAATGCGACTGGTTACTGACCTTAACGTGGGAGCGGCTGCAGATGAAGAGATTTGGGGAAATGTTGGTTGGTGATTTTACAGAGGAGTTGTGGATCCAACAATTCTGTACGACATGCTCCTCTTTCAGTGAGCTGTGTGACGCAGGTAAGTGAGGCATCTGTTTGTTGGTCAGGTGACTCGTTTCATTCGAAAAAGGTGTTTCTATTGCCGTTTTCAATCAAAAGTCACTCCCATTTTTTGTGTGTGTACTAAACTGAAAAATGATAAATAAAAAAAATGTAAGTGTCTCATAAGTTTCGCATCGACCCTGAAATACCGTTGTGTTACCAGAAGAAGAAAATGTTCTTGAAAAATCTCATCCGATGTGGAAACAGGAATTCCATTTGCTGAAGAAAAAAACTGTTCATTTGCAAAGCTTTCGGCCATCAGCTCAAACATTCATTTGACCGTTGGATGTAGAAACACATTTACATCTTTTCAAACCTCCTGAATCACAAACTGTTGGTTGAGGAAAAGAGGATTTCACTCGCGTCCGCAGAGAATTTAAATCAGAGTTCCTGTATTGAATTCAATTGATCATCATAATCTCACCTGGGCAGAGCGCGGCGCTCAGTTCAACATGTTGGGAGTTGTTTGTTTACTCAACGATTAGCCTTCAGCACAGATGACACGGCCAGAGCCCGAGTATTATTGAACGCATCACAGATACTTTACCAGGGAGGACAGGAATAATACACTTATCAGCTTTACAAGGGAAGTTGTGGTTAAAAATAGTTTGCTATAATGCCCACAAAGGAATGAAGAAACTCTCCTACACATCCTTGAAATGTTGAAGTCTCATTTTCTTTTGTTTGGATTTTTCTGACAGCCTCCTGAAAGATACGAGTTAAAAGTGTCCACCTTCATTTTTTGTAGATTTATAATCTACTTTTTTGTACTAAAATTATATGTTTTAGATCTTTTGGGGTCAAATCTCGAAGCCATGTCACCAAATCACCTTAAATATGTAAAAAAAACTCAACTGAAGACATAACTTTTAAGACCTACTCTGTAATCTTTACATTTTCCCAGAAGTCTTTAATGATGCTAAAAATAACCAGTGTCCTTTTCTAGGACATAGTCTCTGCAGAGCGGCAGGAGTTCATCAAAACTTGACGTCTGAGTTGTGGGCGGGACTGTAGGCGCAGAGCAACCCCACCCCCTCTTTCCCTCCCTGTTGCTGAGAGCTCTCTGTTTAAGTGCTCTCTCACTAGCTTACAGACCCTCACATCCTCTGGTTGCAGACTTAAACATCCAGAACCAGAAGTCCCCACATGTCACTTGAATAAACTTTATTTTAATTTGCAGCACGAACAGTTACGTTATTTTATTATGTTTTAAGCTTTAATCTTCAATTTTCAATTTTCAACACTTTCATGTTAGGGTAAAATGGATCGTTTCCACTTCCAGTTGATGATGTCAGGCGCCATCTTGTCTGCAGCCAGGTCCCTCTCACTTTTCCTCATTTCCACCGAGCGGTCCAAACCGGACCAGTACGGTTTTTTGAGTATTTCCTTTAAAAAACTGACCCATTAGGACCAATTCGTACCATTTTTGGTCCCGTTGGTTGTAGGTCCATAAAAAAATGGATCGGACCAGTTAGGGCGGAGCTACTGTCTAGTGATTGGTCGAAAACAGTGATTGTAAGAATCGCATGAAACTAGTATGCCAACATTTGATAAAATATTCAGCAAAAGAATGGTTTGCCTATAAAGCTAAAACAGCTAGCATGTAGCTGAAATACTAGCTAAACTTCAGAATAACGTTAAAAAAAAAGCCTAAATTAGCCAACACTGCTAGCATATAGCTGACATATTATCTAAACTCCAAAACAGCCTAAAAAACTAAGTGGAAACCATAAATATTATTATCAGTGCAACACAACTGGTGACCAGTATTGGAGCTATCTAATAGTTTGATGCAGATTCCAGCTCAGACAAAGAAAACAAAGACGTTCATGGATCTACTTGTCTAAAAGTGAATGAACAGAATGAGGAGAATCATGGAGTTTCACCTCATTCTACGTTACAAATAAGAGAATTTTTTTCATCTATTCAACAATTTGAATAAAGAAATACTCCGATATAAAACATTGATTTTAATTTTCTTTATATATGTCCTCCATCATGAGAAAGAAGTTGTTAAAATCACCAAAACACAAGTTTCATCAAAGGTAAGATGGAACGGAGACGTTTGATTTCTCCACATGAAGGATCTTTCTTCCTGTAAGCAAATCCCATCAAGAGCTTTGAGCCATTTTTTTCTATTTAAACAAATTCTCCTTTTTCCTTCTCCTGTCTTCTTTATCTCTGACCTACTTTGTCTGACAAGTCAGCATGATGGGACTTCAGATTATCCCCTATAGCTGTGACCTCTGTTTGATTCAGGTCCAGGCTAAGACAAAGTGTAGGTGAAGAGGGGCCTGATTGGTAGCAAACGGCGGTAAAGTATGCCAGAACGCTGTCGGAAAGTAAGACGACAACACGCCGGCTCCATTACAGCCTCTGTCACTTTCACTTTCATAAATCAAACTGATTGTGAGGCTCATTTGGCAATGAGACATGTAGGATTATGCACTCTGTCCAGACGGACAACTGGAGCAGACAGAAGTGTTATGTTCGGTTATCGGGGGGCTAAGGTCCTGTCAAAACATTGTCCCATCTACTTAGGAACTCCTCCAGATAACTATTAGTTACCTTTCATTTCCTGAAGAGATTTTTTTGCAGTTAAATGATCTGCTGTAAAGATATTGTAAATCTTATCTGCCAAACTAATATGACTAAATGTGTCCTGCTGTCAGGATGGCCTGGAGCTCCCCTCCTCCTGCCACCAGAGGGAGCTCTCCCCTCACTTCACCCCAGCATTCACCTTTGAACTTCTCTCACCTGTTTTCAGTTATCCCATCAGTCCCTTATTATTTAACCTGCCCTCTTCCCACTCCTCACTGTGTGTCCTCACTCCTGTCTGATCCCTCAGCACCCAGTACCACCCTTTACCCTGTTTCTTCTCCCAATAAACTTTTGCACGTGGATCCGAACGCCTCAGCTGCCGTTTGTGACACCTGCACTAAATTTGAATTTATCGTGTGAATTCTTAGTAATCATTGTCACTTTAGTGATTGTCCTGCTCCTTTAGGGACGTTTTTCAACACTACACTTTAAGCGATTTCAGAAAAGCTTTTACAAGACATTACTGCTTTTATTTTGACTATTCATAAACTTTATATTTTCTGAAATATTAAGCAAATCATGCTCCATAGGAAAAGCATGAAAAGTCTCAAAATTTCAAGTAGAAAAGAAACAAGTCTTTAAATATATTCATAGGCTATGTTTTAATTTTTTATAGTAATTTTTGGAGTTTACCTGATATTTTAGCAACATGCTAACGTTTTTGGCTAATTTGTTATCAGCTGAGGTCTTTATTTGGAGCTTAGGTTCTATTTTAGCAACATGCTAACATTTTGGGCTAATTTAGTTTACTGAGGAATTTAAGGCTATTTTGAGGTTTAGCTAGTATTTAAGCAACGTGTTAGCTTTTTTGGCTAATTTGGCATCTACCAAGTTTTTTTGGGGCTAATTTGGTGTTTAGCTTCGATTTTTGCAACAGGCTAACGTTTTTGGCTAATTTGTTATCAACTGAGGTTTTTTGGGCTAATTTTAGAATTTAGCTTCTATTTTAGCAAAAGGCTTTTGACTAATTAAGTTTACTGAGGAATTTTACACTATTTGGACTTTAGCTAGTATTTAAGCAATGAGCTAGCTTTTTTGGCTAATATGGCATCTACTGATTTTTGGGGGGCTAATTTGGCGTTTAGCTCATGTTTAAGCAACAGAATAGTCATGTATTAAGGATTTTTAATCAATTTTACTACAAAATTCTCTTTCATTGTTCTTATGTAATTTCCAGTCTTAGCGAATTTAAACATTTTGCAAATAGCTTTTGCATTTTCAGCATGTCTCTACAGTAATTAAACTCAATTGCTACATTTTACACAATTATTTACATTTTAGGAAAATTTTGCAAACTTTTTTTTTTCCTGTAATTCTTAAAATATTTGTGCACTTTCTGGCAATTATTTAAATTTGGCATCAAAGTGTTGAGCATGTTAAGGACATTAATGCTAATGGGATGTTTTAGCCTAATTTTGAGTTAAGCTAATAAATTAGCACCATGCTAACGTTTTTTGTCAATTTCGGATCTAATGTTTTTTAGCTAATTCTGAGTCAAGCTAGTATCTTAGCAATGTGCTAGCTATTTTGGCTAGTTTGGCTTCTACTGAGGATTTTTGAGCTAATTTGGAGTTAAGCTAATATTTTAGCAACGTTTTAGCTTTTTGGCCAATTTGGCCGTTACTAAGGTTTTTTTGGGCTAATTCTTTTCTTATTTTGGGGGTAATTCTGAGTTAAGATGGTATTTTCATGACATTATTCAGCAGTTAAAATACATTTATTCATCATTTTCAGCAAAAAACTTCACAATCTCAGCGACCACATTCAGCAAAAGCCTTCACACTAGCAACATCGCGGGTAATCCAACTTTTTCCATTTTAATTATTTTTAATCATGAAGGTAAAGATGCTTAGAAACCAGTCCTGCAGACACTGTAGTCTCAGTTGAGGTTATTTGATCAAATCCGTGATTGATTATTTTTTTTAATTTAAGCAATTAAAAAAAAGGACAAAAATTAAAATACATAGATTTATCAATCTATTTAAGAAACTTCATGAAACATTTAGTTTTTTTTTTTTTTTTTTTTTTGCAGTAGCAGTTTCAGCTGAGTATAATCTATGATGTGATCATTATGAAACTGGAGTAATTGTTGCTATCTCCTCACAATGCTGAGACCTGAGGGAAGTCTTCCTGAGGTTTGAGGCATTCTTTTATCCAAAAACTCCCTTCTCATCTCAGTCCTGCGTTTCACTCAGACAAAGCTCTGGACTCATAGCTTGATCTGCAGAAACACAGATTTATTTTTTATTTTTAAACTCATCGACCCGTCACATGATTGAGTTTTCGCTGTTGCACAGATGGCCTCACATTTGCATCTTCATATTCTGGTACAAAATAGTTCATAGCCAGTTGACTGCCTTTTTACAGCAGACATCATCATCATCATCATCATCTTTATTTATAAAGCGCTTTAACACAATTTTAAAATTGAAACAAAGCGCTGAACATTAAAAACTAA
>NC_050532.1:26159920-26186414 GCF_002922805.2 Oryzias melastigma | reverse complement strand
GAGAAAACCTGTTTAAATAAATGTGAGGGCACAATGTCTAGTGGAGAGCCAGAAGGCTTCATGTGGTTAACAACTTCTGTTAAAAAGGGCAGACTCACAGACTCAAAACATTGAAGTACGGCTGAGGCTGAAACAGACTCAGTGAAAGTGCAGGTGGAAGTTGGGATGTTTGCTCTTATATTATTTACTTTTTCAATAAAAAAGTTTAAAAAGTTATTACATAATTCAGATGATGCTTCCTGACCAGTAGACTGTGGGATGTTAAGAACAGAGTCAATTGTTTTAAATAGCACACGTGGATTATGGTTATTTGTAACAACATTAGACAGGTATTCTTTCTTTGCGTCTTTGACCGTAATTTGGTAACGATGCCAGCAGTCCTTCAGAATTAAAAAAGAAACCTGCAGCTTGTCTCTCTTCCACCTTCGTTCAGCCTTCCGACAATCCCTCCTTGCTGCACGGGTTCGACAGAGAACAATGCTTAACCTTCATGTGCAGCTCTTCTGTCATCTCACAAAGGAAAATGAAAATGGGTGTTACTAAAAGACGATGAAGGCACTAAAAAGATGAGTATTCATTAAGTGGCTATGCTGCTAACTGGCGTAAATGAGATCAGCAGTGAAACGATCATTACTATATCTGTGTATGTATTTATAATATTCATAATAAGGTGATTCCTAACAGTTATGTAAGTTTTTTTGGCACATAAATCTTCAGTGTGGCCATAATTAAAGCTTTTAAAACATTAGACTGCTTAAAAATGGATTACTGTATATTTAAACCCTTAACAAACTATGTTCATTTTTCCCTTGTGTGTTTTTCTGCAATTTCATTCAAACGTTTCATTCAGGCGTCTTGAGTTTTCTGAGTTTTTGAGACAAACCGGATGAGTTACGGCTGAAAAAACATCTGCAAATACGTAAAACCGGGAATCAAAAAATAACTTTGTGGACTTGTAGAAATTCATTTTTGTAGTTTTATTGATTCCATTCAACAACTAATTCATCTGTAAGAATTTATATGTTTTCGTCAACCTTTCATTACTTGAAATTGTGTCTGTTTTCCTCAAAGTTTTGGATTTTTTATTCACAGAAAACTGCAAACCCAGTAAACTAAAACTGTTAGAACTGAGGGAGGTGGCTTTTCTTTTTTGACTTTAAGTTTTATTTGAAGTTAAGATATATTTTTTTTAAGAGCAGGAACTGAAGAGAAGGACTACAGGTGACATCTGGAACAAAAGAGGCTGTAAAAAGCTCAACTTTTGCCTTTTGGGTTTAAAAAGTCAAAATACTGGAGTGCCAGTTAAACTAGCATGTCATCACCGTTGAAAAAAAAATAAAAGCCATAAAAAGTCTCTGCTTGCTTCCTTTGCATAAATTATTCTGACAGGAAATTCTTCAAAAGATCGTCGGAGTGATCCAGAGTTTCCTTTTAGCGCTTGAAAGAACAGGTGCGGTTTCAAATGGAGACAAAACCTCTCAAAAGTTCCCTTCGCCACGGGGAATGTCGGTTTTGTCTGTCACCAGATGAAAGTGGAGCGGCGGAGTTTCGATCCAGGCTCAGCACGCCACCAGGAGTTAACCGGGCGATTCCTCCAAAGCTCATGTCACCAAAGAGATTAATTGGCTTTGGTCTCCTCGGAGTATTGCTGATTGGCTCTTGGAAGGACGGAGGCTTTTATCTCATTGGCTCAGGCGCTGCCTTGCTTGGCGTGAATGAAAGACGAACATTCGAGCGAGGCCAAGTTAATATATTGACAGTTATTTCATGAGTCTGTTTAATCTGTGGTCCCTTCATTTGCTGCCTGTTGCTTTGTTGAGGGCAAAGTGTCACAGATGGAGAAATGGAGTCTTTGTTTCCCCCACATAGATTACAGAAGCTCCGTTTACCTGGTTGACATGTCGAACATGAGCGTAAACAGAGTGAAGCCTCTGCTCGACTTTTCAGGTGATTGTTGCTGCGTATTAACAGATGACAGCAGAGCGGGAGTGCTGAGCTGAAGTTGGCAAAGCAGGAGGTGAACCTTCAAAACTCTTTCTGTAAGACTCTTGGAGCTCGACATCATTTATTCAGTCAAACAGTCAGATGGAACAACAGTAACGAGGGTGAATGAAACGCGACGGAAGAAGAACAGAAAGTTTTTTCTTTATTTCTTTATTATTATTTTTCTTCCATACGTTTTTTTGGACGTCAATAGCTAATAAAAAAATATTTCACTCTTTTTATGCTAGCTTTATGCTAGCAGTTACTACGAACTTCTAGGCTGTTTTGGGGTTCAGCTAATATTTTAGCTACATACTAGCTGTTTTGGCTAATTTAGGCATTTATTTAGCTTAAATTTCAGCGACATGCTATCTGCTTTGGCTAATTTTGCTTTTTTTTCCTCAGTTTTTTAGGCTATTTTGGAGTTTAGCTAATGTTTCAAACATGCTAGCTGTTTTGGCTAGTTTAGGGCTTTTTCGTTTTTTTAGGCTAACTTGGAGCTTAGTTTATATTTTAGCCTTATGCTAGCTGTTTTGGCTAAATTACACATTTTACCTGTTTTTAAGCTAATTTAGCATTTAGCCTATATTTCAGCTACATGCTAGCTTTTTAGGCTAGTGTGGGCTTTTTTCAGTTTTTTAGGCTAGTTTAGCTAATATTTCTGCAACATGCTTGCTAATTTGGCTAATCAAGAATATTTTTTTTCATTTTTTAGGGCTAATTTGGCATTTCACTAAGATTTTAGCAGGCAATCATTTTCAGCGTTTTCAGCTTGTTAGCTTCGGTTTTTAGTTATCAATTTCAGCATCTTCAACTATTAGCACTAGCATCTTCAGCAGTCACATTCAGCTTACAGCATTCTCATTAGCATTATCACAGATTAAAAAAAATGCTTTAGTATTACTTTTACTATGAAGGTTACATAAATTAATTATTTAAGATTTGACTATGTGTGGCTTTCTGGGAAACTGTAAATGTTTACTTTTGGGCTGTGGTTGTTACAGGTACAAAACGACCCCCCCCCCCCATCAGAGAAGAAAACAGTTATGAGGCCCTCATTAGATAAAGTTTGGGGGTCCCTGGTTTAAGTGTAAATTAGACCCAGGAAATGTAATCATCTCGACTTTAATGCTCCGAACATAAAATATTTCTTGGTGGATAATAATAAAGTCATCAGAAATATCTCTGACACATGAAAACATCCAGACTTTCGTTCTTCTCCGTCACAGTCAACCAGCTCCCTGCAGACGGAGCACACAGTTTTCAATCTCTTCAAAGAAATTTGGTAACCCCTTGAGATGTGCAAAGTATTGCAGGAGTGTCTCAGCATTTATGTTTTGAATTTGAACCGTTATGCAGGAAGCCGCTCTGCCCGTTTCTCCGGGGCAAAGCCGGAAGACAAAAGAGGGCAATAACTGTGTGGGCTTGAGGCGACTCAGCAGGTGACACACTTTTGCAGGGGGACAGTGATTCACCGGCGTTCAGAGAGCTGCTACATACAGCCAGTGGGCACAGAGAGCCAGCCATGCATGCAAAGCTGCTGTCAATGGCTTTTCCTTTTTCTCTACAAAGACAGAGGAAACAGTGGAGCCATTTACTGTTACTACACCAACTGTACCTCAAAAAAAACATTTCAGACCACCAGTATGATCAGTTTCTCACGTTAGTCTTTGGTCCAAGGATGTACAACAACTTTGGCACATTATTGGTTTAAACCAGAGGTCCCCAAACTACGGCCCACCTCCACATTTGGTCGAAACAATACCAGAGAGGTATGATTTGTTTTCTTTGAGACTCGAAAAGCTTGAGACATTTTTTTGGCCCCTTCTGCAGTCTGTGTCCCTATCATAAAACTCCAAACCCTAGAGTTGAAAAGAACATAATACAGTGTTCCCTCTAGAAAAGCTGGAAGCTTAGTTAAGTAAAGTAAAAAAAAAAATAAAAAAAAAACAACAGAGAGCTAGTGAAGTGTTTATTTCTTGACTTTGTCTGTGAATATCCCAGAAAAGGTTACTCATTTTTTATTAAGTGTGGCTTTCTAGAAAACCATAAATATTTATGATATTATGATTGATGCCAAAAGAAAACACTTTTTCTGTTAGCATCAATCGCAGGGTTGATGCTAACAGAAAACACTTGATGTTGATACAATTCCAGACACAGATCTGCTTTGAAAGCCATGCTCCAAAAACAAGCTTTAACTTTTATGAAGTATTTCAGTGTCAGAAAACTAACTTGATGTTTGCTGTCCTTTTAAAGGGCTTAGATTATGCAAATTCAATTTTTTGACCATTTTAAGTGTATTATGATGTTTATTCCGCACGAAAAACAACCCCAAAGTGGTATTTTGCTCCAAGTGCACGTTTTTTGAGTATTCCTCTAAAACAAAGGGGTCAAACCCCAGGCCTAGAGGACCAGTGAACTTCACGTTTTCCCAACATTCTCAATTCCAACTCGTCATATATGGATGTTTGGTTAAGGACCCCTCCACGTCACTATTTGACGTTGTGGGTGTCCCCGACTCGTCATTTTTGGATGTACTGGCCGTACCCAGAATTGGTCCAGTACTGCAACGCGTAGTGCAGTGGTACTCAAACCTGGTACCCTAACCAGACACAAGACCTGATGCGGTACCAGATCGGAACTTGTACTGGTACTGGACGCGTCCAGAGGACCAGTGCGCATCTGGTACTGTATCCCTTGATTTTACAAATAAAAAATGAGTTTGGGACACTCAAAATGTCAAAAAACGACCTGGAAGGGACTTAACCGAACGTCAATATGTGACGACTTAGGGATGAGGATGTGTTGGTTTTCCAACCAACTTGCCATTGAAGGTCCTTATTGGCTAAACACACCTAATCCAGGTAACCAGGTGCTCTAAAACCCTACTCCCTGAGCATCAGCCCCTCCCAATCCACAAAAACAAGTGGGTTCTCACATTGTGATGTCACAAAGTGGGGAACAGCCCCTTCTAGGAAGCGTCTTTGCAGCCTCTAGAATACCACACACTATTTCTACAGGGAGCTAACAGTGATTGGAAACATTCTTTAATTTTAAGTGCACAATATGCACAGACATCTATACCAAAGTTCAGATGATTTTTTTGGGTATAACACAGAAACGCTGTTGAGGTCGGTATTAGGTTGACTTCATGAAATTAGCGGCATCCACAAAGGCAGAAAATGAGCTGCAAACATTTATTATTTATTTATTTTATTCAATATCTATTATTTAATTTTTAAAAAATCCTTCAGTGAGCCAAAGCTAATATTTTATCATATATATGGATATAGTTAACACTAAAAGACTATTAAAAAAGCATAGTCTGGGTCCTTTAAAGCAGCATTAATGTTGGATGTTGGAGTTAAACCAACTATTTGTTTTCTTATTTGGAATGGGGAAATATTTGCATTAATTGGAGTTTACCAACAGGTAAAACCATAATTCTTCTTTATGAAGCCTTTTTCAAACTCTACTTTATTTTCTAAAATCTGACACAAACCAGGAAACTCACAATATTTCAATTCCTATTGATTTTTATGTTAAAACGTCAGTATTTACACTTCAAAATAAATTATTAACAACCCGTTGTCAACAACTTGTGTGCCAGCAGAGGTTTTGTACCCATAAAGGTTTGTATAAAGAAGTTTACAAGAGCTTTGTATAAATAAAATAAATAAATAAATAACTTTTGAGTATTCCATTAAATGTATTGAAGGTCAAATACAAAAAGATGAAAATATCTGCAATAATGCATGAAAGAGAAAATCAGGTCCTTTGTGTCTGAGATTAATGAAAGACAGATCAGGTCTACAATGTGGTTTAGTATCGACTTGTTGAAAAATGGATGAATATTTGAGAAAAGGAAA
Organism: Oryzias melastigma; assembly: GCF_002922805.2. Lineage (NCBI taxonomy): Eukaryota > Metazoa > Chordata > Actinopteri > Beloniformes > Adrianichthyidae > Oryzias > Oryzias melastigma. Next base: position 26,180,559 of record NC_050532.1, on the reverse strand, counting down.
GTAGTTGTAAAACCTCAATGCACTTTTCTGGAATAATGCATTAACATGGCTCCCACAGCAGTGAGCGTGACCTCTGCTACTCATTACTGACAAGATTCTAGACTACACAACAGTCTGGGGCTGTTGCCATGTGTAAAACTAAAATCTAATTTATCTCTAAATTTATCTGGAACATTAATATTACAGCTGTTTAACAGTTACTTTATTGATAAAAAAGTGAAATTTTTCTTTTTTTCTTGCTTTGTGTTGTCCAAATAAATTATATTTACTATTAATTTTGAGGATTTTTCATTCTAAAATTGTCATAATTTGATATTTTACCATCTACTGTGTCAAAATCAAGTTTATTATTTTGTGTACAGTTAAAATAGATATTTAAATGTACTTGTGTAATGCTGTAGGATTAAACTTGATGCAAAAAATCTGTTTTACTTTGAAGAAAAAAGTTCTTTTTCTGACCATTTTGGCCAATTCCTTTCTATCGAATGCTTTTTTAACGACAATAATCCAATAATATCAGCTCTATATTAGGTAAAAACCAACATCTGTTTTTAAGAGTGCTCAGCTCTTCCAGATCGGACTTCCTAATCCTCTCACAGATTAAAGAACCTTAAAAATCATGTACAATTTAAAGAAAAAACAACCTTAAAAGATGTAATTTATAGCTGAATAAAATAAAATCACCTATAAAATCTATTATCCAGAAACATGTTTGTTTTGACTTCTGTTTTCATTAATTTTCTGCGGCGATAGAGGAGCTGCGTATTGCTGATGGATAGCTTCAAATAAAGTTGGGGTCTGCTAATTTTATGAACCAAAATTTTCAAAGATATATACAACATCACTTTTCTTGAATTAATTAAAGTAAAAACCCGCAATTTAAAAGTTTGCTGTAGGAGAAAACCTGAAATGAATAATGAAAAAAATGCCATAACTGTACATGTTGTCCCACCAAAAACCCCGTAAAACAAAAGTGAATCGTTTAATTGTCTAAGATCAATCCCTACCTCCCCTTTGTCCTGCTTGTCATCTCTGAACTGTAAATTATTTCATTTTTCTCTCCGAAGTGCAAATGAATATTAGCATCTCAGATAATTGTCCTGGCTAATTGAAGAAAAAGAAAGCGCGGCGCTGGTGGACAAAAGCCCGGCGTTTCCACATCAGCGCCGCTCTTATCTGGTCACAGTAATGACAAACGGATCCAAGTCCATTTGGAACGAGGCCAACTTGGTACTGTAGCTTCTTGTTATTCAAACCCAGAGCTGTGGGCAGAGGGATCCTCGCGGTCGGGACATGAAAGGAGCAAATCTGAGGAGAAGTATTGATCCAGTCCTCGATTTCATGCAGAGCCGTGCACATAGGACATCAAACCGAGTCATTGTGTCCTAGTCATCGTTTAACACAGAATTCTCAGAAGCTGCTCAGTGGTTTTACCTCTTCAGTGTCCCTTCAGGCCAAATCAGAAATGTCATCATATGCAAAGAGGGATTTGTGAAAAGCTGAATGGAAGTGACAGAGCAGAACAGTCGCTCTTTCATCAAACAGTGATCTAAGCACAGCCACGACTCCGCTCTTCCATCCAGCTTAAGGGAAATAAACAAACCTAATACTTTGGTTGCAAAAACAGCATAAAATATACCTGTTCATATTGAAAATAGCAAAACACATTTATCACAACATCTATGAACACAAACAGAAGTCCTGTAGATGTTTTTTTACCTTTTCTAATTATTTAATTTTAGAATTCTTGTTAGTAAACTATTAATTTCTCCTAAAAGTCCCACTCTGATCCTCTTTAGATCTGTTTTCAAAGTGTTATTTTAATTGTAATTATGACCTTTTTAGCTAAAATCTAAAAACCTGTATCGTTTTTTTTTTTTTTGGACATAGTTTCCGGAGAGTGGCTGGAGTTCATTAGAAGTTCACCTCTGAAGTTGTGGGCGGGACTGTTGGTGCGAAGCAACCACACCTCCATTTACGCTAGGTTCACACTGGACGCGGCGCGGAGACGAGTGCGCACAGCATCCGCCAATTGGCACCAGATGCTCCACGCCTGATGTGAACCACACTATAGGCTAACAAGGGCGCCGGGTGGATGCGACCTCCGTTCTGCACCGCTTTGCGGCACTTTTGCGTCCAGTGTGAACCAGGAATTACCGCCACCCATACCGCCCCAAATCCCCAGCCTAACACTATAGGGCAGCAACAATGGCGAGCGGCACCGGGGCTATCTAGTTGTTCAGTTTTGATCCAGACGAGGAAAACAAAGACGTTCACGGATCTATTTGTCTGTAAGTAGATGCATTGGATGTGGCCCCGCCCATCATATTTTCTTTGACTTTTTTTCCAAACAGCTTTTTTTTCCCCGTTTGCTCTTGATTCACAAAAAATGAATAAAGAACTCAGAAATTAAATTCCTCCTTTATCAGATAAATGCTGCTAGAATTTACCAAAAACACAATTTTCATCAGAGTGGGTCTTTGAGTTTTGAAGGGCTCTTCTAAAAGATCTTCTAAAAGAAGTCCCTGATAAAAAATAAATCAAATTTTTCTTATCAAACTAATTATCAGTCTGTAAGTTACACCAGACTACAAACTCTTCCCCTCAACCAAACTATGGATCTATGAACCTTCTCGCTGGATTTCACACAGGACGCTGAAGCCAACATCCCCTTCAGGTTTACATTTTCTCTCTTCCTTTAAAGCTCAAAGATTGAAATCATTTAGAGTTGCATCAAATATCAAAAACCTGAACGCGCCATGCAGCTAATATCTGTCTTTCAGATTCTGGACAGTAATATGGTCCATCTGAAGCTTGATAAACTGCACATTTCTCACATAATAATATTTTGTGTGAAAGGTGAAATAATGTCAGAGCATCATTTTAAAAAGTTTACCAATTGTATGACATTAATATCTCAGGAGTTAATAAAAGTGTGGTGGTGTTTGTCTGATAAGCTGTGTCCTGCTTCTGTCGTATTTCCTTATGGATTATGAAGAATCTGGACCTGATCTGCCTGCATGGGAAGGACAGAGTATTTCAGAATGCTTCAAATACTGTTCTATGCATATCAAAGTAGATTTTTTTTTTACAAAGAAAAAGTATTAAATTTATATTAAAGACAGTTAAAATGATGAAATGGAAAAACCGTCTCCACCTCTGATCTGCAAAAGCTGATCATGCCGAGTGTTTTCCCTGCAAAGTCCGTTTCATTTGGCAGGTGTAAAATCTCACCTGGACTCGTGCCGACCGAACGTGCACACAAAGATGGCGGTCGCTTGCAGTCGAGTCACAGTGTGAATGCAAACACTCCAGAAAGCAGAGAGAACCACCGTGAGGCAAAACATAGAAAAAACAAATGTTCCTCTGTGTTAATCCTGGAAATCCTAAAAAAGTGGGAATGACTAAAAGATTTGAATGAGGCTCGTTTATAAAAGTGGGCGGGACTGGCAGATGGGAAATTTGGGGTTGGATTCCCAGGGAGTGCAATGAGCTTCATCCAGTGTGGGTCCATATGGGAAAAGACTTTCCTCTATTATTTATCATCTATTTTTCATGTAGTTCTCCTTGTCTCTGTTTGGTGCAGTGTGATTCAGGTGTTGTTCCTCTTTCACACTCACCTCTGGGGGAGCAGGAAAAATTCCAGATTCCAGGTGTCTCTGTTGCTGTTTGTAACTATTTAGTTATGTTACTTGAAAAAATATAGTCTAAGAAAAGTAAGTAATGACATAATTTTTCTCAGAGAATAACTGAAAATATACTTTGATGTGGTATATCGTAATAGATGTGATATAAAATAATCCATATCGTGATACAATTTTTTTCTACAGCACTAGTGTTTACCTGTTTATAAGTACACCTTGAATGGTGCTGTAATATTTCATGACAATTTTGTCATTTCCAGAGAAACACATTTTCTCTGATCATTTTCTAACCAGATGAAGTTTGCTGAAGATTTCCTATTTTTGCCACATAATTCAGGTGTTTCTTTGGAATTTGGTGATTTTTTTCTGTAATTTTTGACCCATTTTTTTTTTATTTTTTGAGTGCTTACCCCATGCATCGTATATGTAGTACAGACCCAATGTTCAAGATGCAGTAAGTTAAACTGTTAAACCACCACATGATTCCTGAGAGCGTGTCCTCCATTGACGGGTCATGTAGACCCTGACAGCTAACATGTAACTCAACTTTTAACAAAATGGAAAATAGATTTTTCTATGTTCAACAATTAAATGTTTTATCATAAAACACAATGTTACAGTGTTTAAAATTAGCTACAATTAAAGAAGAAGACCTTGAATAGTTGTCATCTAATTTTTTTTAATATTTAGGCAACATTTATCATAATAAATTAAATCATAATCTAAGAACGTTTTGATTTATGTTTAAATCATTATAATTATTTCCAATTATCTAAATCTTTAAAGTTTGATAAATATAAAAAATGTCTTCTATGGTCAAATACTTGCTGCAGAACTGCTGAGTTGGGATGCTTCATCTTTGCATCTAAAATGTGATATTTTTCAGTACAATTCTGTTTAAACTTAGAGAAGCTTTGCTTCTGTTTAAATGTCTTTTTTCATATTTTTCTTTATTTAGACGATCAATCACACGTGAAAACGAGGTGAGGCGACCTTTGATAAACTTATCAGCACTTTAAATCAGAAAATGGTATTTGTTGGGACTTGCTTCATTCTGAAATGTGTGTGTGCTCATTTGTTAAAGGGCAACTCCATCCTTTTCAGAACTTTGTATTCTTTATTGACAGCTGCAGAAGGTAGAATATCTCCTTTCTACATAAACGATCCGTGTGCGGTGAAGTTTAATGAGGCTGGAGATGGATATTTTGAAGAAATGTTCAAGTTTTTCTCCGTCTAGACTGGAGTCTCATTAACAGCATTTCTACAATGAAAAGGTCTTCTGACCAAAAAACCTTTTTAACCATAACAATCAAACATTCTCCACACAATCAAAGAACTTTGTGTGAAGAAGTTTATGCTTCACGGTGGTAAATGTTGATATTTATATACAAGTTTCTCAATCGTATATATCAATTTAAATATGACTAGATTGCTTTTTAAATGTAGACTTTTATATTCTTCTCAAGAATAATATCGTATGAATGAATGTTTTTAAGATAATGTCCTTAATAATTAGTATTTATTAAAATAATATATATGAAGGGGCTGCACGGTGGCGCAGTGGTTAGCGCTCTCGCCTCACAGCGAGGAGGCCCCGGTTCGACTCCCGGCTGGGACCTTTCTGTGTGGAGTTTGCATGTTCTCCCCGTGCATGCGTGGGTTTTCACCGGGGACTCCGGCTTCCTCCCACCGTCCAAAAACATGCGTCATAGGTTAATTGGTGACTCTAAATTGCCCCTAGGTGTGAATGTGAGAGTGGATGGGTGTGTGATTGAGGCCCTGCGACAGACTGGCGACCTGTCCAGGGTGTACCCCGCCTTCGCCCTTCAGTAGCCGGGATAGGCTCCGGCACCCCGCGACCCCGACAGGGATGAAGCGGCCAAGAAGATGGATGGATGGAATATATATGAAGAAAACCTATAATCGAATCCACAATCAGCTGATTTTACATTCAAGTCTGATTTAATTTATTTATTTTGACACGACTACATTCTTAGTCGCCTCCGTTTACTTTTGTTTAACCAGTTAAAAAACAATAAAAAACATGGAGATCAAGATCTCATTTGTGACCTAAGAGGTCACCAGCACACATCACAAAACACGATAACAACATATAATATAAAACAATAATACTGTAGTTCTAAGAATTTGAAATTTAAATTAAAGTGCAGCAAAGTAACTCAGTTTTATAAAATGCAGTAGATGTACTATAGCTATGCAGATGACAAACAGGTATATATTACATACACTGAGGACATTAATGACCCGACTTACTTCAAGGGGGTCCAAAGTGGTTTAAAACTTAAAAACTTACCCCATCCATTAGCAAAGAAAGGTTCAACATGCAACTTTTCTCGTGTTACACGCCGACAGACTGCTTTTAGCGCTCAAGCTAATCGATATAATCTAAAGGAGAAGTTCTAACGAAAATGTTCAGATCATTATCAATGTAAACATTGTTCTGCTTCTCCTGGAGCAGGGGTGTCAAACTCAAGTCCTCGAGGGCCGACGTCCTACTGGTTTTCCAGAAATCCTGCCTCATCTGCTGCTGATTACCTGGATCAGGTGTGTTTGGCCAATAAGGAGCTTCAAAGGCAGGTTGGTTGGAAAACATGTAGGACAACGGCGCTTGAGGCCTGGTGTTCGACACCTGTGTCCTGGAGGAAGTTTCAGTTTGACCACTAGGTGTCAATCACGCTATAGCATTACACCTTATTCCAGAAGAAGAAAGTATGTGAAAAATAATGTCTTAGACCACAAATAGTTACTTTAAAAATGTTTCCTTTAAGAGTTTGGAAAGTTCATCCCTGTGAGTTTATAAAAATGTTCATTTAGTCAGCAATGTATGTTCAAGTCAGTCGAGCGTTAGCATTAGCCGTCCTATGGGAAATTCCATTAAAAGTTAGCATCAAGCTAGCAGGCTTCATGTGCTAAATCAATTTATATCTTTAATGAATTGATCTTTGATATATTAAGCTTAAATCCTTGATGTTGGAGTCTTGTGGAGATGCGAAGTGAAGAGGAACTCAAGGAAACAATTTGACTTTTATAGAGAAATGCTTTTCAAAATAGCATTTCTTGTTTAGAATATATATTTAAAAAAATGAAATATTTCCTGACATTTGTTGAAAAAAATGGTTTAAAGAATATTCTCCTGCAGGATTTAGCTTTTAACATTTCAGCTGATCTTTTTTTCTCTGCTCATGTTCAAAAACAGCAGAGCAGCAGGGAAAATCCATGCACTAAAGCCAGGTTTCAGGTTCACTCCTACACCATTAGATGGATGATCTCTCTTTAACTGCTGTATTTCAGGTAAAGGTAATTGCAGGTATTAGGAAAATGACACAAAATGCAGAATGGCTAATCTTTTAGGTGTCACGTCTCAGTATTGGATCCTGTGACAGCTAAATTTGGCCCCCGCAGCTCAGAAAATGATCTCACACTGCTGGGGGGTGGGAACACTGGAAGTCTGAACAATTTCACTTTATGTAAAAGTCGAGGGACCAAACTTAGGAAATGAAATAACACAAAGTAACAAGAATATCCAGAAAGCAAAGGATTTGGTGCTGAGGCAAAAATCTGTCAAAAAAAGAGAAATATTTCCTTTTTTCAGAAGCAGAAAAAAGTTTTTTTTTTTTTTTTTTAATATATGGAGTCAATTTTTTAACTTAAAGAAATTTTAAATCTTTTCCAACAGGATTTCTCATAATAAAAACGCCTCTTGAACAAAAGGCTAAATGTCCTCAAAATCAAGTCCAGACGACTTTTTAAAAACTTTTATCTTTCCCTTTTTTTGGTAAATACATTTCCTTTAACAATATGATGATTGTCTCTTATTTTACTGAGTTCTCCTTCAATCAACGTAATAATAAACAAATTATTTTGTGACACCAAGACTTTCCCATTACTGTCTAAACTATTCTACTTTTAGCAAGTTGTGACTCATTGTCTCACAAAAAAAAATGAAGAAACCAAAGCAAATCTCTTAAACGTGAAGCAGATATTTAAAATCCAAACTAGAAGAAAGAGAACAAAAAGTTCCCAAATGATGACAGCTTTGCTTATAAGACTTTGCATCAGAAACTTCAGACTTTTTCCACTGTGGTTGGCTGAAGGAGAAAATAACTGAGTTATTTTATCTTTTATATTCTCAGAACAGAAATCACATTTTTATAAAAGTCTAAACATGTTTATCTTTAACAAAACTTTGCTAACTGTTTTACTATTTCGCACAAGCTTTATAAATAGGAAAAGTTTGCTGAAATAATAGTTTTATAGTTATTTTTTTAAGTTTGTTCAATGTAAGAGTGTCTTTCAAATCACAAGTCTCTGTAACACTTTGGATGAGGTGCTGCCAAACACTCAATATAATATTTATAAAGACAGTTGATACATTTGTTAAGCTTGTAAGCAGTTTATTATTACAGTCTTTAAAGTTAAAGTCCCACTATTTGTCACGCACCTAAGTGTGTGACATTTGTTCTCCGCATTTGACCCATCCCCTGGGGGAGCGGTGAGCTGCAGACACAGCCGCGCTCAGGAATCATTTGGTGGTTTAACCCCCCAATCCAGCCTCTTAATGCTGAGTGTCCAGCAGGGAGTCACTGGGTCCATTTTTAGAGTCTTTGGTTTGACTCGGCCGGGATTTGAGCCCACGACCTTCCAATCTCAGGGCGGACACTCTACCACGAGGCCACTGAGCTGTCTTTGTAGACAATGTTCTCACTTTAGATGTTAATGGATTTTACCAAGTATGCTAATAAACCTCATTTGGCTTATTGTTAATGTCTAAATGAGATCCTATAAACACATTAATAATGTTTGTTAATGTGTTAATAAATCTTGTTAATCAAGAACACTTCTGCTATAAAACGTTACAGCATCACTTTTGCTGGGTAATATACCCAATAAAAAGCATAGATCAAAATATGACAACACCTGATAAATTAGTTATTTTTTATTTTCAACTGTGGTTCTTGTAACAAAATGAAAAATAAAAACTTAGGAAGATCCTAAAAATGTGGCTGAAAATTACTAAAAAATTAGGTTTTTGAGAAATAAAAATTCTTTTAATAAAAGAAAAACATGACCCCAGAGACTTAGCCATTGGTCCACCCATTCCTGGAACACTTGCGGTTTTACCCAGAGACCCATGACACTCAGAAAGATGCAAAATATTGAAAATCATGTAACTACTTCTGCTCAGGTGAACATCATCCGGTGACGGTGTTCTAGGGATAAGGAATCTTATTAAAAGGTGTAACTCAGGCCGCTCCAAACCGCCTGCCGATCTTCTGATCCTCTGATCTTCGTGAACAAGATTCCAAAATATTTAAACTCCTCCACCTGAGGCAGGAACACTCCACGACTGAGAAAAGGGAAAACTTCTTTATTTTATTTTTTCTTTTAACTTTAACCCTGATTTTCTTTTACTCCACCTTCACTCGGACCTTCTGCACCTTTCTAAGGATGACTTGTCTTAAGTTCTCTTCATCATCTCTTCACAGAGGACTCGACATTTTAAAACCTTCCTCATATCTGCTTAATGCTCTCCATCATCTCTCTTGGAGATGAAGCACCAAAAACAGTAGTTATATTTGTTTTCATCGTATCTTTTACTATCTATTATGAATTAACTTTCATTTTCTACCCTAAAAGAACCTTTTTTATTGTAGCAGTTTCGACTGATTTTTAATTTATAATTTGTGACCTCCAAAGTTGAACTCAAACCAAATGTCCCACAACAAAAATAAATTCAAAGGAAATTGTTTTTAAATGCTCATTTTGCTCTCCATTCCTCTGATATCAGAACATGACTGTTTATTACAGATAACTGAGGGCGTGAAGTCAAAGCCAATGTAACAGTGTCTCCAAAGGAGCCAGTAAGCATTTCTAATCCTATTTTAAAGAGCTCAGCTGGGGGAAAGCCGGGTAATATCCACTCATGCCAGAATCCATGCCTGAAGATGCCGGTGCCGCTCTACAGCCGGCAGAACTGGACCGCAGAGACCCAGCAGAGCAAAAACGGACAGATGAAGAAAGTCTTGTGGGCTCCTCAGGATGTGCCACAGTGGAGCTTCACTGGAGGCATCAACAGTCTCGTTGTAAATACATTATGTGTGGCCAACACTGGAGGCGACGGAGGGATAATGGGAAAAACAAAAAAAGAGAAGATGAAGTGCTTTTTTAGGCCGTTTAAAGATGGAAGGACAAACGGTGAAGGGCAGAAGACTGCAGTGTCAGCGGATGATGAAGATGGACGACGAGTCTTTCAGAGGCCCTGAAGTTCAGTCCCTAAACTCTCTTTACTGCATTTAGCAAAAAGTGTGTGTGAAATAAATGCAAATGTATGTAAATGAATCAATTCAGGAGAAAACAAAGCAGAATGCACAAACGGTTCCAGTTTTTAAACTATTTGTGGATTGTGAGGAAAAAGTTGAAATAATCAATATATATAGCTTTAAAAGCCTTTTAAAAAATAAATAAACTTTAGTTATTTGAATTTATCTAATTGATTAGTGCATTGTTGGCAATATCTACTGTAAATTTCTGCAACAATTAAAAAAAAAAAAAGACTCAAATCTTTTTAATATACAGACGTGAGCAGAGAATCCTTAACGTTCTAACCGGATGAAGATTTGAGACGAATCAAAAATTATCAACATGTCATTTTCTGCCAGTCAATGTCCTCCATTGTGCTAATAGATCTAAGTTTGTATGCTTGGAATAAAAAAATCTTGGTTTAATAAGGATGGATGTGATCCCTATTATACGTGAACACTAAGATTTTCCAGGTCTCCAGAGACGTTTGAAAACTTTGTGGACTTTGCAGAATGTATGGGATGGTGATCACCGAGCTTTAGCTTCCTTCCTGAACTTTCCCCTCCATGGATTTCATTGTATCTAATATGCTTTTCACGCTCAGAGGGTTTTCATTGCCAGAGGAAGCAAAGCAGCAGCAGAGCATTAAGGGATCATCAGCGAGCTTCTCTACAGTAGTTCTTCTGGTCTTCAGATGATTTGGGTTTTTTCTATTTTAAGACGTTGATCCACGGGCCTTAAAAAGTTCCCATGTCATTTCAATAGCAGGGAGTTCCATTCCTACTTGTGTTTTGGTTTTCTTAAGCATATTGGAGTCAACATTTCAAGTTATTTTGGATCCCATGTTTGAGTTCCCTGGTGACCTGAGCAAACAGGAATTTGCTGAAGCTAATTTGAGGACTGAAGGACAGACAGAAGAACCGTGATGGTGGCCATGGATATCTTCCTCCTTCTGCCACCATCCTGGCACTGAACCGCTGCTCTTTTAACTTAATCATTTTCAGTTCTTGGAACTAGTTTGCTGCTTTTGTGCTGTTCTCTTGTTAGTGCCGGACAAATCTTTTTCTCAACAGATCCTAGAAATTTTGTGCAATGAAGCTTCAGCAAAGCCTTACTACTGAGTATCAACGATCAATTGAGTATCTATTGAGAGTTTAGGCTGATTATTTAAATGAGGCAGATGTCTGGACAAGAGTTTGCTATTTATTTCAACATTGACCCGATCCTTAACTGTAGAAGTCGAACACAATTCCCTTGAAATGATAACTTCACAGTCTCAGTCATAACAACAAAGAACGATTATGTGGCCTTAAACTTGCTCCTAGCACTGATTCTGCCCAAATTCCTGATCTTTTTTTCTTTTCAACTTATTACTCTTTGTATTATTTGAGGAAAACAATCTGCACAAATTGTCTTTTTTTAATGAGAATATTTTGCAATTTTTTTGCATTAACAAATGGCGATGATTTTTACTTATTACTTTTTGTATTATTATAATAATTATTTGATGAATACAGTCTTCACAAATTGTCTTTTTTTAATGAGAATATTTAGATTATTGTTACTGATTAATATAAATTATTTGTCTGTGGATGTTTTGAAATTTGATGACATCAATGATATTAGTGATCCTTTACAACTTGAATCTGTTATTGTAGAGTATCCATATTTGATATTAAGTCCTGAACCGGATATTGATAGTTCATGTAGAGCAGGGGTCTCAAACTCGCAGCCCGCGGGCCACAGAAGGCTTTACACATGCACAAATCCACATTTTTGGACGATTAGCAGTGTGATGCCCAGTGAGACAACTGTATTGTGATATTGGGATATAAAAAAGGGAAGTGAATTGATGATGATAAGAAATCAGGTCTATGTATTCTGCAGAGCTCTACAAAAACATCAGTAATCTCGTCCGTCTCCATATCTGGATTCATGAGATCATTCAGAGAGCTTACCCGTCTACTGGAGGAGCTGCAGCTTTCAGCGGTACTTCCATCTCTCTGCGACCCAGTTTGACGACTATCTGTCCAACATTAGTCAGAGGAGGGAAACATTTAAATAAAATTAGAGGAACATTTTATCCATTAAAATAAGAAAAATATCATAAAGTTTAGGGGGAAATGATGAGATTCTTCTCTATGGTTGGTAGATTTGGACTCCGCCTGCTGATCATCATGTCACAGGTTGGCGCAAAGGGAATTTTTTGCCAAAGTTCAGATATTTGCACTTGGGCGGCCAAACGAACTGCCATCGGACCACTGTGCCCGACCCCTGATCACATATGTACATCTTATGGGCAGCATGGTCAGTAAGGGGGCAGTACTCAAACCTTACAAACGACTAGAGTGTAGCATAAGGGCACCGTACGACAACGCCATCCATACATCATAAATCTGCGATACATATATTATACTTACACATATATCATGATAAACTTACAACACTCATGACGACGTTCCATTTTCTTTGACCTTTTCTCTTTTCTGTGACCCTTCACCGGCCTGGACAACCTAAACCCCCCAGGACCAACATACCTGTATAACATTCCTCTTGTTCATTTTTTTCAACATTTTCGTGAATGAACTGCTTTGGATTGCCTTGATTCCAGAGACACAAATCAGATCAAGAAAGTTGTACAGTAAATAACTCTTTTAGTATCTTAAGAAAGTTTTGGATGTACAGCACAAGTTTTTTTTTTACTCGACCCTCTTTTTGCGTGAAGCATCGCCCTTCTTCTCTGCAGGTTAGAACAGGAGCTAGAAACTGACAACAGTCCATCGGCGGAGGAGAAAGTGTGTGTGTGGCGAAAACAAAGGCTGCAGGTCCGCTTTGTAACATATTACATCACATTGCAACATCTCACTGTAAACTGGTGTTTTGTTTGCCTTCTAATTCCATTTTTTTCTTTGATCCAGCTGCGCTTTTGGAGAATTCATCCACAACAAGCCCTCCATGGGGAAAGGCCGTGTACGACACGTGGACATCAATGTTATAACTGACTACATTTATTTTTGTGAGGGGAAAGCCATTCCCACCGGAGCAGAGAGGTGCTTCTCTGATAATGAGCCCTTCTATCAGTCTGTGGTGGAGAAGGCAGTTTAATTTGTGGTCATCCGTTCACTCAGCAGCTCCAGAGACAGAGGCGAAGAAATGAAGGGCTGGCCCTAAACCGAGTCTATCGGCAGGACTGATGGAATCGAATGTTGGAGAAAACTGTACGTCTTCTGCTCTATACACAAAAACACAAGACAAAATATAAACTGTATGTTTGGATAAAGGTTTCATAAAGTCATACTGCAGTGTTTCAAGTCATACTTGATCATCTATTTATTTGATTCTCCGACATCACCTCAGTAATTTTCATTTTTGTATTAATAAAGTTTGATTGAAGCTGAACTATTACATGCAGTGCTTTCCAGAGATAGGTTATGGTCTGTCAGGGGAAATTATCTTCTCCAATTACATTAAAGCTGCAACTTTTATTCACCTATAACTCCTGTTTTTCTTTTTTTTTTTTTACCCTGATGCAATTAATAATTTTTTTCCTCAATTTTAATATGTAGGTCAACACAAAAATAAACAAAAAAAAAATCAAAAAGAAAGTCATGAATACAAATCAAAATTTCTTGAAGACTAAAGTAAGACTATGCGGCTCCTTCTAGGTTTTGATCGGTGGAAAACGAGCTCAAACGGCTCTTTTACTCTTAAAGGTTCCCGACTCCTGGGTTAGGTGTTGGATGAGCGAAGAGAGCGGGATGAACCACTCGACATGGGCGTGGCAGGACAAACCACTCCTCCAGGATCCAGAGGGGAGGGAAGACCGACCAGAGACAACATGGAGTCGACGTAAATGAACTGATGGAAGAACACAACGGAGATACATCAGCTCTCCTCGTAGTTTTATTTTCTACTAAAACACCAAATAAAACAAGATGACAGTGAAGAGTCGCCTCTTAGAGCCAAGAGAAAGAAATGTACTTTCTGCCACAAAGTTATCACTTCATTTGCATTTTCCAGAAGGTGATTTCATTTGCATGAAGTTGATGAGTCTTCTGAAAAATGGATATTAAGAAAAAAACAAAGCAGAAACAAGCTGACAATGCTCAAAGGTCCCTTTCTCCCCGTGTACTCGCAGTCCCGGCCGTGGCTCGGAGACACGGCGGCGTTACGCAGATAATCAGCAGCTTTGACATCTTTGTCCCACAGAGGTTGTTTTCTTTGGGGGGAAATGTGTGCAGGAGATGGAATTTCATCCCCTGCTAAATGGATGACATAAGCAGTTAGGGTGATACCGCCGTGGACTTGTTTTCAAGGATGGGCTGGCAATCACCGCTCGCCAGCCCAACGCGGCACTGCCGGCTATGCAAAGCAGCCCCGGTCTGCGGTGTTCTGATGAAAGGGGCTCAACTATCAAGAACAAAACGGGAAAACTAATTACCAGTATAAGCTGATTTCCTGGTTCACACCGTGCGCTGCAGTGACTGTCCCCACGAGCAGGGCACGATTGTTCAAATGAGAAAAGGTGCCTGTCCTCGCGAGCGGCTCTGGGGGCTGTGTAAATGAATGGAATGGAGCGCACGGAAATGAAATAAGTGGGAAGAGTTCTGTGAATTCCAATGAGGGAACGGCGGTCTCTGCGGGATGACAAGCTAGCATTTACATCTACGCACTCTCTCACTGTCAGCCAGTCCTCTAATGTGAATCTTTGGGGTGCTGCTGTGCTGTAGCACAGACCGTTTGTTGTCAGATTCTAGGGTTTACCTGCAAAAGCATCAAACGCTAGGTTTGCTTTATTACAGAATCCCATCAGCTTTTTGGTTAGCAGCCATTAAAACAACACAATGTTGTCTCTCTTAAGTCATTTGTCAGATACTAGTGAAACAATGGTGGAGTCACAGTAGCTGCGTTTCCATTACACTTTTGCGCAAAACTTTTTCGAAATTTCTAGAATTTCGATAAAACAATGTTTCGAAAAAACAGCGTTTCCATTAAATCATGATTATGCGAAAAACTCGAAGTAATTCCCGCGATAAGTCATTAAAAAAACATGACGACGGATATAAACACTGTTTTCATGTGCAGTAGATTCATTCACATTTCTGCCACGGAGCTAGCTCTCATCCTTCCCATTCAGAGAAGACGTCTACGTCTGATCCGAGCCTTGGAGCGGCAGGCTCCTTATACGTTGGAGCGACGTAGAGTCAAACAGTTTTGGGGAATCGTGGTTGAAGAATTCACCGAAGAGCTGTGGATTCAGCATTTTCGCATTACACGCTCAACTTTTGATGAGCTGTGCGGTGCCCAAGGCAGCCAGTTGCTGTGAAAAAGCGCATTTGACCAGCTTTTCCTGCTTCCTGTCCGAAACGCCATATCCGGTTAATGGTCACGTGACTCGTTTGTTTCGAAAAAAGTGTTTCCATTACAGTTTTTCGAAAAACTACTGTTTCGATACGGCCCAAATACCACCTCCTCTAAGCGCAAAAACTTTATTTCGAAAAAGGCGAGTTTTTTCGAAATTGTGGTGTTTCCATTAGGATAATTTAATATCGAAATTCCGTTTTTCGAAATTTCAGAGTTAATGGAAACACGACTAGTGATGGTAATTAACAATTCATGCCACAGAGCCAGGAGCTTGTTGATTGTATCGCTCTGAGCCGTCATCTCGTGTAAATTGACATTAGAATGTAAAAAGGTTTTGACCTGGATCCCTTCCTAATGTATGAAACGCTCATGCAGGGATTTGGCTGGAAGAGGCCAAAGGAGACGCTGTCTTCCTCTCTACCATCAGATTCATCTGGTTCTGTGGACGCTAAATATGCAACCTTGAAAGATTCATTTTATTTCATTTCTTCCTCGCCACCCGATTATTTAAAAGACACCAAGTCAAGGAAAATGAAATCACGCTGTTGCATATTCTAGTCCTTACCTCCTCTGTGCCCTTTACGCTTTCAACTCGCTATAGTAATAATGTCAGCTGGAATGAATCGGAAGTGTAGAGACATTTTAAACTGCATTTTTGGTGTACTTAAGTATTTGTTTCTAATTGTTTGATAACCTGCTGACCAAGTTTAGATCATAGATATTTCAGTAAAAAATATATTACAGATACTGATTAGACAGACTAAAGGGATGTTTGTTTTCTGGATGCTGTTACTCAATATCTCGATAAATGTTTATGTTAAAAAAACGAAAGAAATAGAACAAAAGCTTACTACACATACAAAATAAATCTTTTAGTTTTCAAGCTCATGTGGCAAACTGAATAAGAATACATAAAAAGGGCTTTTAGAGAATGTAAATTGGATAATTAGGTTGTTTTGTGTTCCTTGCTGGAGGACAAAGAACTGTTCAGAGTTAAGACCCTATTATTAGCTAAATGTTTTCATTCACTCAAAATGTATTTTGATGGGACTCCAAATTCATGTATTTTTTGTGAGTTTTATTTCCTTGTTGTGTTAGCACAGAATGTTCGAATACATTTTGAACCATCGTATTATTGTATGATCTATAACCGTTTACTTTTTTTCATATTTTTTCTTTTGTAATTTGAAAGTGTAAAGAAATTTTCATGAACCCACTACGTATATTTTGCACATATTGCATGGATAAGAACTGGTTATACATAAAAATATATGGAAAACGTTGTGTTTTTTACGTGAAATTCTCAAAGAACCACGTTAAAACTACGGAAGAAGTACAGATAAAACACGCAAAGAACACGTAAATCAACGTAGAGCATGAACCCTGCGTGATAATTGTGCACTTTATGTAATTCATTAGTGATTTGTGTGACAATTACGTCATTTTAATTTTATGTGTATCTATAAAAGGTATACATTGGTGGTGCATGGGTGAAAAGACCCTTAAAAATACTTGGAAAGCCAAAAATGTGTGCATCCATCTTGCAAAAATCAAGCGTAATTGTGTAAGATTTACCTAATAACGAGTTCGGACCCCCCCCCCCCCCTCTGACCTCTGGTCTCCAGAGTTCTAACTCCCCTGACACCAATCTGACAATCAGAGCCTCACTCGGTGCGAAGTATTGTTCGTGCCACTCTCCCTGCATTACTGAGCGTTTCTATATAGATCTGATCTTCTGTTTCTCTGATTGCCGCCTGCCCTGACCCTCACCTGGACCCCGATAACTCTCGTCTCTACTTGGATGCTTGTGACTGACCTCTGCCTGCATGACCCTGATTTAGCTTTGTGGACTTACAGCTGTGCTTAGTTCCTGTACTAATTAACCTACTGCACGTGGAACCAGCTGTCTGACACCAGCATTAAATCTGTAAATTCTCTATTTTAAATAGCTCAAAACCAAATTCATGTTAAGACCCGTCGGTCACAACCCTCAACAGACATCATCGAACACTACAAACAGGAATTCCGTATATCAGGCATGGACAGCAGTCCCACCCTTATTCGTGGGGGTTAGGAACCGGAGACATACAGTACGAGAATACCCTGAATCAGCAAATGCGGAACACCCGTCTTCTTTTTTTGTTTCTTTTAATTCAGAACCAAAGGATTTACAGCAAAGTACGTTATGATGCAGATAAGGAGCATCTCTCGAGCTTGTGCTTCCTCCTTCATCAAATAAATGTAGGGGGGCATCTTTTTCCAGTTTCTTCCATAATAAACACCTGCTCCAGATGATAACTATCCTCCATGATTATCTTCTTCTGCTGATGCCATCTATGAGGGAGTAGCCAACAGGCCGGCGTGCTCTTCTTCTCCACTCCTCTCTGGGAGTGTGAAACCGTGAATAATGAAACGCAAATACATGTGGGAACACGGTTTCATGAAAGATCGTGAAAATCAGGAAAACGTGGTGGCTGTGTGACACCAAGAGGTTCTGACAATGTTGCCAGTGACAGCAAGTGATTGTTTCTGGGTAACTTGTGTCAAAACTTAATAAACTGAGATCGCAGGAAAAAAACTGTGTTGTTTTCACAAAAATTCTAAGACCGGATTTTATTTATCCATCGTTTATACAAACTCTGTTTGATTTCCAGGAAAAATATCTCCTTCACTGCTTATTTTCAAGGATCACATTTTTTAAAAGCTTCTTTTGTATCTATGCTGCATAACTGCTAAATATTTTTTGGCAAAACCTTGAAATGTTGGAAAAGCTTCTTATATTTTCATTTTAACTAACGGAATATATATATATATTTTTATGTTGTTTTGTTCTTTCAGACAGAACTTTGGAAACACAAATTTGTTACATCTGTGACCGTGACAAAAACAAATCTGTTCACTTGCATTTTTCTTTTTAAATCGGGAACATTTGTGGCCTCTGTGTCTTTGTGAGCCATGACTGTCCATGACAACTGGAACGAATCAAAGTCAATCTGCATGGGAGACGTTCTCCAGGCCTTTGTCTTTTACCAAATGCAAAAGAAGAGCATAAGAATAATTTGTCAAAGTTTATCTAAAATCGACAAACAGTAGAAATGTTAATGAGCTTTGAGTTCTGGGTTCCCAGCAGAAGATAAGATCAACGTTTTTTCCTTGAACTTAATCTTGAATGTTTAACTGTCAGTTCAGAACATGGAGGTCACTGTCAAAATTCTTCTAAAATACAATTTTAATATATATATTAGTGCTGCCACAAACAATTATTTTAATAGTCGACTAGTCACCGATTATTTTTCAGATTAGTCGACCGATCGGGTCATGTATAAAGTGGATGTAAAAACACACATTTTAACCATCATTAGATTTTAACAAAATAAAAACTACATTTATATATTTTTATATAGCATTACCTGCGATAATGCTAGTGTGAATCCTGTTAGCTCAATTTGGCCGCTGAAGATGCTGAAGTTGATAGCCAGATAAAATGGTAGCTGAATGCCAAAATTAGCCTAAAAAAACAGAAAAAAAGCCTAGTTAGCCAAAACAGCTAGCATGTAGCTGAAATATTAGGTAAATTCCAAAATAGCCCAAAGAACAAAAAATCCTAAATTAGCCAAAACAGCTAGCACACAGATTAAACATTAGCTAAACTCAAATTTAGCCAACTAAAACAGAAAATTCAAATTAGCCAAAACAGCTAGCATGTAGCCAAAATATTAACTTTACACCAAAACAGCCTAAATTAGCCAAAATAGCTAGCATGTACCTGAAATATTAGCTTAACTCCGAATTAGCCTAAAAAACCTCAATAAATACCAAAATATTCCAAAAAGCTAGCAGAATGCCATCGAAACTTTCAACTTTACTACACTCTGACTCCATATAATATAAAGTAACGACTAATCGAGTATTAAATTAGTCGTTGATTAGTCGACTAATCTTGGTAGCCCTAATGTATATCATAATGGTCAAAGAAAAAAAACATTCCATTAAGTTTTTTTGGCTCTTTTTTTAAATTAAACTCCACACGTGGATCTTTTTGTGGATTTCTTCTGAGACGAATGTTCGACCGTTGTAAAAACGTAGTGTTTGTCTGAGAAAAGTCCAACTGACTGTTAGCGTCTCCGCATCATCGCACCAATTACAGACGTTTCTTAACCGTCTGACCTTCTCACAGGTGTTTTCAAAGCTGTCAAGACAAAGATATGAGGAGAACAATCATCCATCCGGGTGAAATGCTTTGTCAAATACACGCTGACCTTTGTTTTCTGGCTTCCGAATACCAAAACATCTTGTCTGAAAACATCATTGGGAAGTCTTCTCCAAGTATTTCTCCGATTCTAACTGACGTCTCAGAACTGCAGCTTTAAAAACGGACTGAAAAGTTTCAACATTTTATGGCGATTCATCTTCAACTTTCAAGATCTTCAAGTTTTAGACAATCAAAAAAAGAGCAGCAGAAGACTGAGGTGTTTTCTTAGAAAGAAAAGAGATCTACTGGATTTGTTGAAGAATTGAAAAATGTACCAAAAATTTAAGGTCAAATAATTATCACAATACAGTAAGGTCGATCATTTGAAAAAATGAAAAAACACATAAAATGACAGAAACAAAGTAGAACTGGATCAAGACAGGAAGTTCTGATGTTCTAGTCTGCTTTGGGAGAATCTTAGTCTGTGCAAAAACTACAGCAGGTCAATTTAATTTGTCAGGTGTTAAAGCAAATGTCAACTTTCCAAAGCGTCACAATGAAAAGAGACTTATTCAGACCGACAAGGACCAACAAGAGAAAATAAGTGTTGGAATGGACCCCCCCCTCGGGTCAAATGTACAGTTATTCATGGCTAAAGGTAGAAGTTTCCGACCAAGC
The DNA here is from genome assembly GCF_002922805.2 of Oryzias melastigma. Taxonomy (NCBI): domain Eukaryota; kingdom Metazoa; phylum Chordata; class Actinopteri; order Beloniformes; family Adrianichthyidae; genus Oryzias; species Oryzias melastigma. The sequence goes on along the minus strand of NC_050532.1, from coordinate 26,160,360 downwards.
GGACACTTCAGAACACTGAAGTTCGTAAAGACAGATATTTGAGAAACTGCACTAATATATTGCTTAAAATTACACTGAAATTTCTGATTATGAATGTATATCTAAATATTTACATTTGTGACAGCCTTTACTAACCTTTGGTCTTGGTATAAACCATTTCTATTCTGTCAAAATCGGATCGTTCTGATGTTGCAGGACAAAACCCTCTTCTGCATCAGATGTTTTCTGGGTGATTGCAGCGTGGGGAAATAAAGTGCATGTCTTTTAGACCTCTGTGCTTGGTTAATGAGTTCTGCCCTCAAGCAGTGATGAAAGCCCCATCACCTCTGTGAAAAGGTCAGACGTTTCTTCAGAGGATAGCAGAAATTGATTCTGATGTTATTAATAAAAATGCCTGAACTGCTTATATTTCTGTCAAAATGAGTACTTTGTTAGCCTTG
>NC_050532.1:26149794-26159883 GCF_002922805.2 Oryzias melastigma | reverse complement strand
AACTTTCAAAGGGTAGAACATAAAAGAACAAAAAGGAGCCTAAATCCTGCAAGTTTTGACTAAAAACCTGAACAAAATGGAGTGTTTCAGGAATGCAAAAAAGATGAAAAAAACATTCTTTAAAAGGTAATCAACACTAAATAAACTTTTTTTGGCTGTTGACTTCTTTAAATGGGGCTTTAAAAGTTCTGTCTGTTGGTAAATGTTTGACAAATTAAAATAAACTGTTGAAATCCTGAAAATATAGTCAAAAACTGTCTGTGTGCTGCCCCCTACAGGTTGAATCAGCGTATAACAGTTAAATGTTATGAATGGTCAACCGGTGTGAGTCCCAGAAGTTCCGCATCATTATGTTCTGCAACTCCAGCATAAAAGCCCCGCCCATCTTTGATTCTGTAACTCCCTCGCTCAGTCGCCTCCACTAGCCCCGCCCCTTTTTTCATTTTTCAAATCAGGGCTGAGAGTGAAGTCAGCCTCCAACTGCCCTGTTTGGTAACCCTTTGATCTCTCATGTCCAGAAAGACTCAAGTACATTTATTTTAGGTTTTCCAGAAGTATCACTTGGAATCATTTTTAAGTAAAGTCTATTTGGATGTCAATCATTCAATTGCTTTGAATTGGTTTGGATTAAAGAGTAATCCTAAATACAAATATCCAATCCAAATACAACTACCACCGTGCGATGGGGAAGATTTCAAGGTTTAATCCCGTCGATTCGGAAAAGGTTGGTGTGGTCATGAATGCAGACAAGGCAGTCAAGTAGGAAGGACGCCTTCACAAAATTAGACAACAGCTGGGGGCCACAGGGCGGTGGCAGCCGAATCACCGACTAACAGCAGCTCTGATTGGACGACGTGTAAGGCTGTATTCAGACTGGATACATTTGATCTGGTTAAAGTGAAACAAAATTTGTCTGAATTCAGTCTGAATTTACCTGGGTGAACCCAGAGCTGCAGATAAATGCAAAGCATTAATTGTCGTGTTGTAACAAAATTCGATCCCACGACACCACAATGATGAGACACAGTGACTCATTAAAATGTGGATGGATGAATTTCGGATCATTAAAACAACTTTTAATGTTATACACATTGATTCTCACCGTTTTCCTAAAAATCTGTCAAACATTTATCGGTGCACCTTCACAGATGTATCTTCCTAGTAGCTGTCTTGCAGCATGCCTCAATGGTACCAAAGTAGCAGTAAAAAGTGTTAGACCTGACTCAGACACTGACGTTTAACATTGATCAGCGAAATAAGTGAACTATCCCAACAAAGACTCTAAAGTGCCTCTAGTTTCTTTACCCCGCCCTCTCCAGCAAACATTTCAATGTGGGCCCCATATGGTTTACCTTTGGGCTGAATTGGTGGGCCCACTGTGGGTTTGTCCGCAGGTTCCATAGTGGACCCATCTCTGTTTGCCTACATTGACTTAGGTGATAACTCAGTGGTCTGGGTCACCACGCTACAAGCTGCCCGGTGGACAGCATAGCGAGTTAGCGAGCTCCATTGCCCAGTGAGCCAGACTACCGAGTGTCCACTCAAGCCAGTGCGGGCAAACAGGTGGGGCCACTATGGAACCTGTGGACAAACCCACCTGGGGTCCACCAATTTAGCCCAAAGGTAAAACATATGGGGTCCAAATTGAAATGTTTGCTGGGTTGAATTCCTGGCCAATGACTGAAGAAATCCTCAGTCATTGTTTTTTTTTTTTTAACAAGTCTTGGTCGGATTAGGAAAGTCTGGCTGCGGACAATATCAAGTGCCACCAGTTGTCCAGGGGTAAACAAAAAGTGAGCCATTGTGCACTACTGGTCATTCTCGTCTTCATTTTTCTTTGCCCTTCTTGTGCGTGATGCTTTTCTTCTGTGATTATTGTAGGAAGCGTAATGTTCTGTCTTCTTAGTATTCTTAACAGCATCAATCACAATTCATTGATAGGCAGATCTTAGAGGCGCTGAGGTGCTATCAACGCCATGATTGGTTTTGTGCAGCTTCAATGCCGTCTCTCCATTTACATGCAGGACCCACGGTGGTCGGGACTGGCAGATTGATGTCTGATTATTGGCGAGCCCCAGTCCCATCTCAACAGTCCTAGTCGAGTGTCTGTACTGCTACCATAAGATTTCTAACAATAGGGCAGGGGCCGATCCTCAGATGAATTTGTGAACTTCGGGGACCTTCCTATCAGTCAGTTATCGTGCTGCTGCCTTCCTGACCATGTACTGCCACCATACAACCTCAAAATGTGCCCGGGTGTCCACTGACCCACAAAAAAAAAAAAAAAATGAATAAAAAAAATCATCCAGTCACTATGAAATTTTGACTTCTTCTTAAAACCTCTGTGGCCACCATGTGATGTGCAAAAATGCAACGTCCCCTCCTGATAACACATGGCTGTTGCATGTGCTACAGAATTTACTGACAGACTTGCATTTAGGTCGTCACGTGGTAGCATTTTGGGATATGTGACCATAGTCTAAGACTGGGATGTCCAAAGTCAGTCCTCGAGGTCCTACATGTTTTCAAACCAACCTCCCACTGAAGGTCCTTACTGGCTAAACACACCTGCTCCAGGTGTTCAGCAGCAGATAAGGCGGGGTTTCTGCAAAACCAGCTGGAAACCGGCCCTCGAGGACCGACTGTGGACACAACTGGTCTAAGACAACAATTTTACACACTACGTACACTTAGAGATATACTGACAGTATGAACTTCAGACGACAAAAACCCATTAGCTTTTTAATCCATCACAAGTGTCTCGATTCAAATAAAAAATTATATTTACAGAAAAAAGATCCAAACTGGCTACATTTCAGGACGTGTTGAACTTGTTCAATCTTGATATTTTGTGATGGATAACAACACAATGTGCATTTCAGTAAAAGTAACAACTCGAGTTTTAATGTACTGTATACAATCTTCTAAGTGAGATGCTCACCATCCTGGATGAAATATTCTCTGTCAGCCGCACAGCCCGTTGCCAAATGCACTTATCGTGCCACAACTCATGCATTTGTCATCTCTGGCTGCAGCCTGCAGGAGAAGACGTGCTGCTGTGTTCAATGCCAGCCACAGTTTGATGGGTTAAGATGGGGAACTGGGACAAGTACCATGATTTGTTTTATCAGACTGTGCTTTAAGAAGGGCAAAAATTATATCACATTCCACCAAATGTGTGTTTTTCTGATGCCAACTGTCATTAAGTAACAATCACAGATTTTCTTAATGATTTATTTAATCGTTGATCAAATACCTTAAACATACATTTCAGTCTTCGTACCTCTTGACTGCTGTGACACTACAACCGTCTTAAAAAAGGTTTGAATCATTAAACCAGTTGGGAGGTCCTCTGCCTTGTTTGAATTCTTCACTTCAGATAAAAGTTAGCTCTGCTTTATATATACTTTATTTTACAGCAGGGCTTCATGGGATGAAATATTGATGTGGCTGACCTATCAAATAAAAATGAAGAGGGGGTCTGTTTCAGATCTACAATGATAATGCCAAAGGTCAATTTTCAGAAGATCCACCTCGAACTCGTCTGCTAGAGACCAACAAATGAGACCAAACCTCCCAAGTTACCATCCCAGAATTTAGTTTTTTTTTTCCATAAAAGTAGTTTGATATTAATTCATGTGGCTAAGCCTCAATTCTTGTGGAAAGTTTGTAACAAGACACTAACTTAGGATTTCTGTGACTAAAAATAACTCAAATTTGGACTAAAACAATCCTAAAGTTGATTTATTTTTATATAAGATGATATATATTTGTTGGTTATTGGACAAGTGCTGTGTATCAGTGATGCAGTGGATTAGGCAAAGAAGCCTTTCACTGACTGTACAGAGAAAACAGACATTTAAGGAGCCACTGGAAGCTGGGTGGATTTGGGAGAACCCATGATGCCGAGCTGAGGATTCACCTGGTGGATTTAAAGCTTTCAGAGATTCACGCAGATGCTGTGAATCCACGTGAAGCTGCTAGACAGGCAGCTCTGTTCTAGACATCAAGAGGCAAGTGGAGCAAAAAATACAACTAATCACACAAACTGAAGAGTCAACACAAGCTGGCATGAATGTCCTGGCTAATCCTCCCAGGAGAGGAACTGGGTCAGAGTTGGGGGGATTTGGGATCCCTATTATGGTCTGCCACAAAGCTACAGGGAGAAGTGCCAAGGCCCATTCCATAGTCTTGGGATTTGTCCAATGCACAGAGGCTCTGGACCTGGCGGGACTCCACCTGACTCCAGGACAAGAGCGAAATCTGTAAACGGTCTGCAGAGGGACATTAGCTAAATTATTATTAACCGATCAAGCAGAACGTTAAAAACACAAACACTGACTTTTCAAGGCAAAAGAAAAACAATCAGTCCAAATAATGCTTTAGTTTTGATAGAGACTAGAAAACTTTGGTGACTAATATTTTGAGCATTGGAGTCGGAGTATTACTGACTTTCATCCATCCGTTTTCTAAACCGTTTTGTCCCGGGTTAGGCTGCTGGAGTCCAACTTGGCCACTTCTGGGCGAAGGCAGAATACACATAGACCGTTTACAGGAACTGGACATAGCAAGTGTTGAGGTCCGCCCTCGCAAAATCACACTAGCGCCTTCGCCGCCACTTCCTGATACGTCTACCGCCATATTGCAACCGATTGCCGCCCCTCGACAGCCATTCGTTCAAGTCGGTCTGAGTCACGGTTTTAGAGGAAGTACTGTCAACCAATCATGAGTGAGCGTGTTCCGGCTTGTTTAAAGTCCAAATCTCTCCCACTGAAAGCGACTCGGGGGAATCTGTCAATCAAATGTTGGAGGTGGGGCCAAATGCCTTTACTGAGGCATCTGATTGGTCAGTCTATTACTTGAAAAACTGGAAAAAAATCTTTAAAAAATATAGGATTAGAAATAGGAATAGAAGATATTAAAAATAATTCATCAGAGCGAGAATGATTAATCTGACAAAAAAAATGACAGAAATAACTACCTATTTCTCAATGGAAGTCTATGGGACTTTGGCCGTCCTGCAACCAGCGGGTACTTCCTGTTTGGAAGACGAGAAGGAAGGGGTTGCCAAGTCCACTGATATACAGTCATAGGATACAATCACACACCCATACATGTTCCAATTCACACCTAGGGACAATTTAGAGTAACCAATGAACCTGAAGTATGCTTTTGGTTGGTGGAAGGACGCTGGAGTCCCCGGAGAAAACCCAAACAGAAAGGGTCAGCATTGATGTTTCTGTTTCAGGCCCCCCAGCCGGGACTTGAGCCGGGGGCCTTTTTCCTGTGAGGCAAGAGTGCTAACAACTGTGCAGCCTTTTATCCACTTTGGTCTCTATATGTCTGAGCTCCCCTCTCTGGATTGTATTTGGAATACCCGACGTAAGGCCCAGTTTTAGATCAACACCCAATCATTGTTGTTTGCTACCATTATGATGTATAACTTTGTGAAGCTTTGACACAATTTCAACAAGTACGACCAACCTCATTGACAAGTATGCAGGGTAATACTAATACTACCTAATACTACTGTACCTAATACTGAAATGTAGCTTGTTAAAAAAGCCTCAGCCTCTCTGCTGTCCACTCGGCCATACAGTTTCTGTTATTTATGATCTTCATTTCCTTGTAAACTGGAGACGAGGTAACAACAACAACAAAGTGATGAACTGTGCAGAGACCACAACATTTTACATTCAAACTCTTATGAATTATAAGTCCTTCTTACTGAGCTTTGCAGCAAAAACTGGCACATTTACAGATTTACAGGTGATTATTGTGCACTGCCCTGTTCATGTTAAACAAACAAATAAATAAACAGGATTTAGTAACTGTATATATGAAGTTTTTATTTGAAAAACTTTTAAATAGTTTCTACTGTTTTAGCTTTCATGTATATTTATAGATACTTTATTACAGACTCAAGGTCCATTTGCCACAACAAACACAATAAATAAAAGATTTAAACTTATAAAAATAAAAACACTTATGATAATACAGGTATACAAACAAATAAAAACAACATAAATTTACAGAATATCGTCAACTTAAAAAACTGAAATGATTAAAAAAGAACGTAAAAGTTTACACACGCGGGCTCGCCGTGAGTGTGTGTGTGCGTGCCTGTGAGTGTGAGTGTGTGTGCGCCTTTGTGTGCACATCATACTCCTCAGCTGCACTTCCCTCCTGGGAAATTCCCGCAGTTCCTTCGGATTTAATAGTTATAAGTTATATAATAAGTCAGTCTCTCCAGGATTTTGCGTTATTGCGATCGCAACTATTAACTGAAATTCAAGCAAACCCAGGGATTGCTCACGCTGCAACTTTACATTTACATCGCAACTTTACTGCAACTTTGACCAATCTACCGACTGTCAACCGTCATGGGTGACATGACTATGTTGTGTATTTGTACTGAAAACTTTCTGTTAGTAGGAAAACAGACAGTTTGATGTAAGGGGCAAAAAGAAAACATACTGGGCCTTAAAATACAGTTGATTCATTGTAGAAGGTCGTGGGTTCAAATCCCGGCTGAGTCATACCAAACACTGTAAAAATGGGACCCAAATCTCTCTGCTGGACACTCAGCACTAAGGAACTGGATTGGGGGGGTTAAACCACCAAATGGTTCCCGAGCGCGGCTGTGTCTGCAGCTCACCGCTCCCCCAGGGGAGGGGTCAAATGCGGAGAACAAATTTCACACATCGAGGTGTGGGACTTTAACTTTTTTAACAAAAAATAAAATAAAAATTGGAAAAAATGTAAATTGTGACTTTAAATCTGTGAATAAAATTTAACTGAGTTTTGACTGAATCGTTACATCCACACAAGAGAATCAAAAATAGATTTAGGTCAGGACTTCAAACTTGCAGCAAAAACAACAAAAACGGTTTTGTTTTATTGTGTTATACTTCTTAACGTGTACAGTGTCCTTTGGTGTTTTGAAAAGGCTGCATTGTTCTGCATTTTTACAGCTTGTATTCAGTTGTACTTTGAGTTCAATTCAATTTCCAAGAAAATATTAAAATAAAAAATATTTTGAGTAATATATTCTATCATTTGTCATTTTTGTTAATGAAATTGAAAGAAAAAAAAATCAATTAAAATCAAATTTGAAATGAAAAAAATAAAAAGGATTTCATGCTTTTCTGCACTGTTCTAAATCTAGTTTTTTACGGTACCTGAGACGATACAGGACATTTTTGGTCAGCGGCGCTCTGTCATTTTTTCTGCTGGATCAGTTCATCCCGTTCCCTCTACTTTTCTGCTGCATATTCCTTGTTTTTTTGTTTCCTGTTGTCTTCCCAAATAGTCAACAGACTTAAACAAGCCAGAAAGAACACAAATTTTGTCTTTTTGGAAAAACATAACAGAAAAAACCCTCAAAACATTGTGTTCTCGGGTCTGAGCCACTGCAGCAAAAAAGGAGATTGTGCCAATCAATCTTATGTCACTCCCCCCTGAAACCTCCCACACGTCAGCGGCGAGCTTAAACCAAACAACAGCCTTACCGCAGGACTGCAGAACAGCATGTGCTGCTCAGTTCTGATGGTTTTAAGGTTTCAAAGATATTCTAACAAAGAAAACCAGGATTAAAAACAGCAGATACATTATGAGAGGCGCTTCTATTAAAGCGGTTACAAACAGAAAATGTACGATCAAATAAAGTATGCATAAATTGGCCTTTTAATTCTAGCGAGCAAAGGTCTTTTTTTACTAAATACAAAGTCTGTGGTTTGGAGTTCTTTCTTTTCTTTTTTAAGCGTAAGACAGTAAAGTGTGAAGGCATTAATCATATCAAAGGCCTTGAAAGTCGAAGGCGCTCTCTTAAATCACCCGTCTTTACCATTTCCACCTCAGAAGTGTCGATGAAAGTTTCAATAACACGCTTACATTCAGTTTATTCTGCTTCTCATCTACGCCGAGGGTGTCACAAAGTTGAAGGTTCTACTTTTCTTTAAGATCAGAGAAGTGTGGTGGAAAAACATCCAGCATTGATAAAATAAACAATATCCATTTCAAAAAAATTAAGTACTTCACAGGAAGTCAAAGTACACAAACTCTAACATCTTAGTTATTCTCCTCCATCTTCTTGTATTTAAAAGAAAGTCAACATACATTAATGAAACTTTAGATTCTCGATCTATTTAGAGACTGAAACAGGAAATCATCACTTTTATTTCCTAGCCGAGCGAGCGCGGTCTCTCATCTCCTCTCTTCTGGTGGACAGTCGCTGTCACAGAAGAGCAGAGGAGACTTGGCTGCCATGAAACAAGTTCACTTCAGGTGGCAAATGTAAAGGTTAAGCTCACTGATGCCTGCAATGAGGAGACGAATCAAAGAACACGGCGTCCTTCAGGTCAATGACTAGAACTTGAGCTGGTCGGTGAACAGAAGCTTCATGGTTCAGAGTTTCCTCTGTTGCTGTGGCAGAAGCTGCTTCTGCTTTTCTACATTTAAAGGAAACCTACTGTCATTTTTTTAGTCAAATATTCGTCATAATGATATACGTAATCACTTTTATTTTGATATATATCAGGGTTGTGTTACAAACACAAATGATAAATATATGGTGTGAGGAATCCATTTGTCTTCTTGTATCACTCATTAATAATTCAAAGAGACATTTGAGTTATTTAAATTTACAGACAGATGTATTTTTTTGTATATATAATGAAATAATCACAATTCTGAGGTTATAATTTACAAACTCTTTCAGTAAAAACACAAAGTTAGATTAGTAACTCAGACAAGGATTTCAATAATGAAAAGTACAAGAATTTAATCAGATTTATTTTATTTACATTCCCCAAATATAAAGATTTTAGGTTTCCAGACCTTTTGTCAGGCAGTTTCTAAAATTAATTTTTGCATTTTTTCATAAAATAGATGTTTAATGTCCATTCATCTCTAGATTTATTTCTCTCATAAAAGTAATGTTTTTTGTTACAATCTTCTGTCTCAAAAAGTTCAAATATGTTGTTTTTAGGGACGATTTCTTATTTTTTTAGCATAATAACTAAAGTTGGTCTTCAGACAAAAGGGTTTAATCCCATTTTATTCACTGACTCTATAGAAGAACTGGACTAAGCAATCCCTGCATCCTCGCATTCCAAACAGGAAGTACCTGCTGGCTCCAAGAAGCTAAAACCCTACAGACTTCTATAGAGAAATAAACAGAAGTTACTCAGTCATTATATTGGTCAGAATAACTTTTCTTGCTCCAATACATTTTTTAAAACCCTCTTTACAATCTTCATTTTTTTACATTTTCTGTTCAAGTTATCAGCTGACCAATAAGAAGCCTGAGCAACAGTTTTGACTAAAGAAGAAGCTTTGACTCAGAACAACTAACCAATCACGGACGTCTGGCTCCAACATGGACTGCAGAAATATGATGACTGAATTTTCCTAATTTTGCTGGAGCCTGAAGTTAGACATTTTCCATGGGTGACATCACACCCACTCAGTCCAGTTTATCTTATACAATCAATGAATTTAACTTAATGGGGTGAAATGGTTGTGGGCTAAAAATTTATTTCTGTGGGTCTTACGTGTCTAAAGGTGTTTTATTTAAACCAAAAAAGAAGAAACCTTGTGTACGGGTGTACAATTATAAACAATTCTATTCAGTGTTTTTTTTATATATATATAAATGGTATTTCTGTTACTAGAAACTGTTTTTCTTCTATTTTTTAGAAAGGAGAAAACAATTCATCCTTTTGCTAAAGGAATTCACTTTGTTGTTCAGCCATTTAACAGCAAGGACAAGCAGCAGCTTCCAAGTCCAGACAATGACTTTAACCTAGACGTGGAGCAGATGCTGGCAGTCGAGAATCTGGCTGTCATTACATCAGCAGCGTGATGCAACTCCAGCCTAGCAGAGGCGAACACACACAAATAAATGCATCACGTCGAAAACGCACCGCTGCTTTGGCAGAAACCGCCATCCGCTCCTCCACAGCATCAACACCAAATTGAATAATGTGAACCCAGTATGAGCAATTCAAACGGAGAAAAGTACCAGTATGTAGTGATAAAAACAATCTGACCAATTATGCTATCAGCAGAGGTCACATGACACTATGG
>NC_050532.1:26145398-26149762 GCF_002922805.2 Oryzias melastigma | reverse complement strand
GCTAAAGCATTTCATTGGCTCAAAATCCACCAGAAATCCTCTTTTAGAGACTAGAAACACATTTAGAAAACTTCAGAATAAGAACATTTAACATTTAGATGTTTGTTGAAATGTATTTGGAAATATAGTTTATTTAGCTAAGGCTGTCAGTTATAGCCTGGAGATGATGGCTACATTAGAGTTAGGGAAACTTTTTGTTTTTAGTTTTCATTTTTATTCAATAAAAGGGAAAACATGCAATACAACCTTGAGTTGTAAACTTAATGGAAACAAAAAATGAAAAGGGGACAGAAAGAAAAAATATTGTCTGCCCCTTTTAAAAACAATGAATCAATCAATCAGTTAGAAAGAAAAAGACAAAACCTTCTGCATGTATAGGATCCAATAAGAGGAGATTGGGAAAAAAAGAACAAAAATTAACAATTAAAACACCAACCAGTGCAGAATGAACACCATATCCTCAGGATGAGTAGTTTTTACTTATACTTGATAGATTTATAGTCATAGATCATACTGTTGTTAATGTAGTTTTTTTAAAACTTGAAACTGAATTAAGACCAAATTTTGTCAGAGAATTCTATCAGAAATAAAAAAAAATATATAATTTAAATACGGTTTAATGTCTTTTTAACCATAAATCAAAAGATTGAACTCAAACACATCATGTGTCGTTTACCTTCATTGAATTGAACTTTATTTATATCCCAAAAAATAAATATATTTGTTATGGCACCACAAAAAGTTGTATTAAAAAAATACCTATGAAATTTACTATACATAAATACTTACAAGTAATGAGTAAAAAAACTCATAATATAGGATATGCAACATCATACAACATATTTTCTTCTGCACCGACTCTAAAACAAGTGTCTCGGTACATTATGTTGGTATCAGGAACACCAAACTCCTGTAGCATCCTCTGAATACTATCATGAATACTATGAAATCAGGTTTGGAGTGTGGGAATCCCCCGTTGGGATAAATCCATACTTTAAGTACGACTTCTGATAACCTAAAGTTGTTTTTTGTTGAAGTTTTGTTTTTACATACACTTATACGCAGTGATTATTTGTGTCGTTCCACAGACAACCTTTATCCTAATTCCATGCTGCCGGACTACTTTTAGTGCTCAAGTGACCAAAATGTAACAGAGAGTCCGGTTGTCTTCAAAACCAAAAGATTTTTCAGAATAAAAGATGGTTCCGAAGTTTGCTCCCTCGACCAAACTTTAGAGGTCAAGTGATCAAAAATATAGCTGAGAGAATTTAGGTAGTTTTCAAATAAAAGATTGCTAAAACTCAAAAAACAAATGGGTATGATTAATTATTTCTTCCATGGGCCGGTACCGGTCCGCGGCCCGGTGGTTGGGGAACACTGATCTAGATGTTGGAAAGATTACAACTCAGATTCATTTATTAACTCTGCAGGAGCTTCTGGCTTTCATACCTCAGTCACCACCAGTAGCGGTTTTAGGTACGGGCAATACGGGCAGCTGCTCGGGGCGCCGATTCAAAGGGGGCGGCATCTCAGCGCTGGGAGGAAAAAATAATCTGCGTAATCTGTTATGTTTTGAATGGCCTGAAATCAGCGAATTAGCGCCCTCTGCTGGTGCAGGCGCCCCTGTCCGCTGAGCAGGAGACGGACAGGTGTTTAGAGAGGGAGGGGCGGAGGGACAGTTCAGCACCGGGTCTCTCCTAAACGAAGAGGACGGATGAGGAGGGAGGGCGGGGTCTACTTTGTAGAATGTTTTATTTTTAAGTCAGTCATAACATGACATTCTATAACCCATGTGTTAATACAGGAAAAGCTCTAAATTAACAACTGCCAAACGTGGGTTAAACTTTATTTGGCGGTCAGAAAAGCTCTTTGACTTTGACAGGTGAGTCTCTGTTCTTCATCTCTGAGGCTCAAACACAACATGATGGAGTCTGCTTCTCCCCCACTGTTGGTCACCACAAACATCCATTTTGGAGTTGATTCAAAACATTTAATCAGGACTTTATTGCGCAGACTTAAAGGGTTTAATTGTCACATTCACCGCGGCACGAGGTGCGTTCAGGGGCTGCGTGGAATTTCCGCACTTATGCACGCATTAAGAACTCGCTATTGCTGCATTCAGGTGTGCTGGGAACTTCTAGCATTTGCTCACACTGACCCCAGCAACACAAACACTCACTGATTTGGTGCTCCATTTCATTGTGACTCACAACAACACTGATCAGTATTACACACATTTATGCAAAAATGTTGCACATATTAAGCATGTTTTTATATGCATGACATTAAAAAAACCTTTAAAATAATTATTTTACTGTTCTTAACTAGTTTTAATCTTTACTCTTCTATGATTGAAAAAAACATTTGTGATTTGAACAAAGTCAATTTCTTAAAAAAATATTAAAGACATTAAAAAATGACTAGAAATAAACCTCAGGGCTTTGATGAAAAGTTGATGCTTAAGGAGTGTGTTCATCTAAAGGTTCAGAGAAAAGTTTAAAATTAAGCTAATAACGGTTTTGATAGACATACAACTTCTTTATTAGACAAATGTTGAGCTGGTATAAATCTAATATGGCTGGTAGACTTTGGATGTCATAACTAAACATGTTTTTAACATTGGATTGAGGAGCAACATGACAGATTTTTCTTCTCTGGAGTACAGATTAATATGGTAATTTAAATGTTCAAATCATGGATGTTTTTTTAACCATCATATTTCCTCATATAGTTTTATTTATAAAGTATATTTGTATTATAGTATGTACTGATAACTGTTATTATGCTGCACAGCATTGTGTTAAATGTCTGTTGTATGTTGTTTTTAATTGTAATTCTAGGAAAACATGGCAACGGACAAACAAAATTCAGTTGGGGAGGGGGCGGGGGGGGGTCTCGCCCGGGGAGTAATTCAGTGTAGAACCGCCACTGGTCACCACAGAGCATTCTTGTCTTTGATGTTCGTATATCACATGTAAATGTATGTATCAAAGCTCTACCCATCTTTAATAACCAGCTTTATTCTGTTTGGTGTCAGTGGGGGGGCTGAGCCCGTTCAGTTTTCACTTTGTCAGACATCGGCCGCACCGTGGACAAGTTCACCCCACTCCAGCAGAAAGTTTGAAGTTTTACTCATCCTGATGGTGTTCTGAACCATGGAAAGAAAGTTTCTAAATCCATACAGACGCAGTGCGAACCCAGTCTGCACAGAGAAATGTGTTAAGAGAGATTTAAACTGCAAACCGTCCTGCTGAGAGGACACGGCGTTAAACCGCCGCACCTCGTCAGGGTTCTGATTTCACAATCTCCCCAGTACCCGCCTTTAATCAAGTTCTGCTGGTGAAGACATGTAGAGCATCTCATGTGGTCACCTGTGGAGGAATTCTAAGAAGACAACCCCTAAGCCCTCCTGCTGTGAAAGTGATGCGAGATTCCAGCAGCAATTTGATATTAATTTCTGTTCCCACACGATTGGCCTGAGGCTGATATGGAAATGAGATTATACCTGTCTGTCTCCCACTGATTTGTGCTGAAAGAGTCTGAAATAGATCTTTGTCAGATCTTTAAGATATATATATAATTCTTACTAAATGTCACAATTTCACATTATTTTACAAATAAACTAAAATCATTTTAACTGGCAGGAAATTTTGGACTAAAAAAAATATTTGTCCCAGGTATCAAGAGTAGAGATAATCTTTAATTTGACAACACAAGGCAAATATCTTAAATCTTAGTAAGTAAACCTTTATTTATATAGCATTTTCCATACCATTAACTCACAAAGTGCTTCACAAAAGTAAAAATACAAGACAAATCATTTAAAATAATACATATCACATAAAATACAGTAAAATGATATGAAATATTAATGGCAGATAGCAACTAGTAAAGTTGCTAGACCTGCGATAATGCAAGTGTGAATTATTTTTGCTGAATATGGTCACTGAAGATGCTGAAGCTGTTTGCTGAAGGCATTTATTTGAATTGCTGTAGTCATGAATGTGTTGGCTTGTTTTGATACAGGACTTGCATAATTCGCAGAAAGTGCAAAAAAATTAGAAGAATTTCACGAAAACAAACAGAACATTGCTAAAATATTAGCTTAACTCCAAACTATTCCAAAAAACCTCAGCACATTAGCATGTTGCTAAAATACTAGCTAAACTCAAGAAAAGCCCCCAAAACTTAGATGTCAAATTAGCCAAAATGGCTAACATGTTACTAATATGTTAGCTAAACTCTAAATTAGCCCAGTTTCAGAAGAAACACAAGAACCATTAAGCTAAAACAATTCTAAAAAGGTTTAGAACCAGAATTTTGACAATCTTCTCAATAGTCAGGTTTCTGGACTGCTGCATCAA
>NC_050532.1:26104587-26145322 GCF_002922805.2 Oryzias melastigma | reverse complement strand
AGGATGTACCTTGCTGCAGAAGTCACCTTGGTAAGTGACATTGGTAGTTTAAATTCTCGGATATGACAAAGCTTCTTGAGAGCCTTTAAAGACTTTATCCTACAGTTTTTATCTGCTGAGCTGCACTTTTCTGGAGTCTGGAAGCCTAACCTTTACATGTAGAGGAGCGTAGAGGTGGTTCTGTGTGGTTTCAATTCTTTTTTTTGTTCAGCGGCAAGTCAAAGGAGAAAAGTAAAGCTTCACAGCATATCGACGAGAAGAAAGAGTTATTGTTTTTTTCTGGAAATGCAGAGTTGTAAATATTAAAAATAAGAGTTTTTGGCTTGAGACGAATAATAAAAGGTAGTTTGCCCACAAATAAGGTTTCTGTTTTCTGGCTGATAAAATAATTTGAATTAGTGTAGCAAGAAAAATACATAGCTAAATTCCTGTAGCCACTATGCTAACTAGTAAAGACAAAGCTAACAGTTGCAGTTTGGATGTCAGCTGTCTGAAACCCTATAAAATGTTTGATTTTTAGTGGCCAAGTCCACTAACTTTGTGTGCTTTGCAGATGTTTTAACTTTTATAAAACAGATCCAAAGGTCATAGATGTGTCCTTCATAGGTTATTTGTTTGATGCTGTCAATGGTTCTGGGTAATAAATCGTGTTCTGTTGGAATGCCTGTTTGTTCCTCTCTTAATTGGTGCCAAGAGGACATGTATTTTTGGATAAGGAGCCAGAGATGATCATACAGATTAAGAATACTACCAAATCCCATCAAGGATACTCGATACTACAAAATGTGAGTCCAAGCATCTAAACTTTAGCCACAGTTCCAACAGTCCTTAGGGGTGGATAAAAAAATGGGAAAACCTGTACGGGTCATGTAGGGGTCCTGTAGGAAATATCAAGGTCGAAGACCACTCTGTGAGCTAGTAGAAACTAAACTTTTTTTTTTTTTTTTTCTAGGGGCATGTTGCTGGTGACAGGTCGTAGCAAACACTTAACGAGCACGTAGGGGTAAGGGAGGGTGAAGTAGGTGAGACGTGGGTGAGACGTGGGTGTGTCATTTCCTTTTTCCAAACCCTCCAAATTCTGCAAACTGCATGAGGAGCTCGTTAGCCCTGTTCACAGACGACTGTTAGAAATAAGACTGAGTGTGGGCATCCTGCAGGCATCAAATGAACACTTATTTATCTTGAGTACACCCCATATGTGGTCAGTAAGGAGCCAGTACTCAACCCTACTAACAACTAGAGTGTGGCGTGAGGACACCGTACGACCGCATCACCCCTACATCAGAAATGCGTAGAACTTCCATTATCTTTACGGCTACAATACACTAAATGGCGTGTTCCATTTCCACGACATCCCTTGAGGTTCCTGTAAGAGCCTCAAAGGAAACTTCAAGACACACCTGAGTTCCCCTTAAGATGCAGCAACTCCTCCCTATGACCCTCCACGGGCTGGACAACCCTAAAACTCACAAAACCTCTACGGGTCAACCCCCCTATGGGTGCATGTGATTATGAGCCATTTTTCTACCAAATGTCTCGATGGTTGTGCTTTCTTTGGTTCTGTTATGATGAAGAGAGAATCCCTATGAGTGTTGTGTGAATTTAAATAAAGGAATAGACTGACGACCTGTCCAGGGTGCACCCCCCCTTCGTCCCACACTAGTGGAGTTAGGCTCTAGTGGACCTCAACAGGGATACAGTGGGTTAGAAAAATGGATGGAACTGTGTCCCCCTGAAATATCATAATATCATAAACATCTCGTAACATTTTAACACCGTTTTTGTTAGTATCCGGGACATTAGTTCAATAGTTGACTTGTAAAGCTCTTATGTTGTTTACATGAACTACCAGAATGCTGATGAAAGGCTCTCTGTATGTAAAAAACAGACAACTTAAAGAATAAAACACAAAAAAGTACACAATAAACTGATTTGTTTTCTCATTTATGTTATAATTTGCAGTTATTGAAGCTAAAATATGCATTTCTTTTATTAGTTTGTTTAGTTGTGACCATGCAAGTCTTGTATTGTTTCACACACACTCTCACAACTGACTGGACCAGAATTTTTTAAAGATTGAACAAAAGTATTGAATTTAAATGTGGCCTTTTCCCCTCTTACCAGCAGCCTGATTATGGTAATGTAATCACATGTTGGGGTGTCTTATCTTTCATTTGCACTCTTTATCCCCTTTGTTCCTGATGCTCTCGTCTCCTCCCACCTACCCCGATCATAAAAAGGTTGCAATCATAACACGGACGAAATCTAATTACTTTTTTATATCAGATGATTTGGCGACAAAAAAGGAAGAAAACTGTTAAGTGTTCAGACTGAAGTAATTATTTGGAGGACACAGATGTGGCTTTAAAGAAGCAGCACGGTGGTGGTTTTGATTAGAGCTCAGCTTCTGCTTTTTACTCAGATTGTTTTTGAAGCTGCCATCTTTTGTTTTTACAGTTTATTTTTGATCTGCTTTAAGTCATAACTTGAGATAAAATCTGTCTTTCAATCAATTAGTTATTGTAGCCGTTTTTACACTTCAGTTCAATCTTGTGTTTTTCCACATTTGATTCATCGTCGTTTTTGGACTTCTCTCTTTAGGAGTCGCCTCAGCGAGTCGTCTGTGATTCACGTGATTGATTTGGGTTTGGTTTTACGTCAGATTTCCTTCCTGAGCCTCTGACCTGCAGAGACCTGCAGAGACCAGAGGACCACAGCACTGGATTGTGTTCCTTTGTGTTTAGCTTGTAACTAGGAGAAACTGTAGGATTAAAAATGCTACAATTATGAATTTTTAATAGAAATACCAGAGATTATTTATTTAATAAACACCTAAACCTGGGATTAGATCAGAAGTTAAACCCAGAAAACTGTTGATTTAAGCTTCAGGATTCCCTAATATCGAACAATTTGACTTGAGCTAAAATATAATTGAAAGTTTTGAATGTTTTGCATGAAGTGGAACTAATGCTTTTGATGAAATCAGTTTCTGTTTCACAAATTAGTTAATTTATCAAAAGGACAAAAGGGCTTAAAAGAATCATCTGGGGGAAATTGGATCATAAAACATTCTTGAATATGAGACAAGCATGAAACTGTCCAGGATTTAGCCAGTCCCATTATGAATATCCAGGTGTGCTGAGAGTTTGGGGCGTCAAATCTCTCCTAAAACGCTAAAGTAAACCATGCGATCATCATATAAACTCATTGATCCATAAATCCATCTTCTCATTTGATCTTTTTGTTATCTTTTACAAGTTTTTTGTTGAATGCTCTTCCCAAAACAATCTTCTGCATCCGCCAGACTTGGGACACAAGCAGGACACTGGCTTATGCCCTATTGAGGCTGCATTTATCATTTTTATGTCTGTCCATCCTTATATTGTTCTTTTATTTTTTTTTACTTAGTAGTTTTTGCTGTAATTTCTCATTTATTTATTTTTGGCAGTCATGGGTTAAAACTGAACTAAAACAACGAGTTTGTTCAAACCTTCCTGGTATTAGGTTAGATTAGATTAGATTCGATTAGATTAGAAATGGTTTATTTCAGGCAATCAAGAAGAAAAACAACATGTCAAATACAGGATAACTAAATATTAAGAGATTGCCTGAAAGGGAGAGGGAGGAAACGAACTTATATAATCCCACCCCGGCTCAACCGTACCATTCCCTTTACGTGTTTATCCAGTTCGTAACTTAAGATCAGATATTTACATCTTTCAAACACAGATTTAAGTTTTTAAATTAATGGAGCAAAGAGAGATGTCTTTCATGTCTGCAGGAAACTTGTGTTTTTTTAAGAGAAAAACAAACTTTTCTCTGTATGACGTCAGCAACTTTTGTCAAACGGAGTCCCTAGAAAATATGAGGCTCAGTGGATTTCAGTTTCTATGTATTGACCTTTTTTCATTATTTATGTTAGTATTATTATGTAGGAGCATTCGTGATGATATTTCTGTTTCAATTTAAATTTTTTATTGAACAAGGACATATATATAAATGGCCATATCATAATGCCTTTAGCAAAAGCTAGTTTGCAGTATTTTTTTTCAGATGGTTTTACAATTATAAAAATATCTAAAATGAGGATTAAAAAACACTATTATATTACTATATTTTCTAGAAATATTAACAATACAGGGACACATCAAAAGGATGAAATCCAAATCAACCAGTTAAAACATGTATAGTGCTGCTGCTAATACAACCAAGACTCGGTTCGTTTTATAAAGACTAAAACAGGTCATGGACTTCAAAGTCGGTTCCAAAGTCTTGCACCTTTCACCGAGAGGGCAATGTGAGCAAAATTAGTTTTGCAGTAAGGGATCTCACAATCCCCACCGAGGAATACTCTGGTTGATCTGCTGCAAGTTTCTAATTCTCAGATAAAAGTCCTCGGGTGCCAGTTTGTTGGGGCATTTAAATATAAGTTTTAAATATTAAAATTGATTAAATTTCATTAAAATTTGACAGCTGTTTTTTAGTCAAATATCTTCAGTGCCTGATTATCAGCTCTCTCCACAGAGGCTTTAGCGTGTGGTTAGATTAGATTGTGACCAAACATTCCACAACACAAGTGGGAAAAGATCACGGAATTTAAAACTATCCAACCACATTCCGAGTTAGGCATTGTCCTGTCAATTTAAAATGAGACATGTTTGTTTTCAGTTCTTTGTGGTCCTCTGTCTAATCACCTTTCTTTCTTCATGTTTCGATTTTAAATGTGTAGGCTTTATTCACAATTCCCTCACCACTCACTGATGCCATTCATATGTGACTTTAAAAAAATAAAAATAAAGTTATGAGCAACAAATTACACTAAAATCCACAGTCTTGCGCTATTTAATGTATTGTAGGCGTTAGAGAGCAGAGAGGGAATTTGTACAGTATTTTCCTTTTGAATTTATAGTTTTATTAATTAAATATTCACATTTTCATTGACCTGCTCTGACCTGCTGCATGTCTGTCCTCCGCAAACTATTTAATAACATGAAACATTTGCAAGAATTACAGAAAGTCATATTTTGAATGCCTGAAAAGCACTTTAAATTTGAGGAATTCTAAATTTGTTGTCAACATCTAACTGCAAACAAGAGCGACATCACAACAACTTAAATTGCTTTTAGAAGGCTAGAATGAACGCATTAACCCCAAAGCTTTCCCTTACGTGAAGCTCGGCTGTTCAGCACTGCATGTCAGGCATTTGTCAGACTCTCTTTAGCCATTAACAGCAATCATTTTACAGCAAATCTGAAAGCTGTGTAGTGCCAATCAAATCTGTGGAGATGAAGAAGTCAGCTGAAGTTCAAAGTGAGTCCAGTAAATCAAAAATAATATAAATTAAACTGGGTTCACCATGACATTAAAAAATTCTCACCTATTCAGAATAGTTTACTGGTCTTTTTAAATGATTTTTCTCTGTAATTCCTTTACCAAGTGGCCGTGAAATTTGTAATTGTTTTGCACAGAAGTGGAACCTGCTATTTATTCGTCGTGTCCTCACAGCCAGCGACGCTGCTAAGTCTTCTTATTCCAGTGCAGCAATGCATTGTTGGTACTAAGTTTGGTTTATAAAGTAATAAATGCTGCAGCTTTACTATAAGTAGTAAAAGAACTAAAGGTTAAATCCAACTATAATCAAAGGTTAAAGTCTAACACCTGGTTCACACGGACGCAGAAACTGCACGAAAAGAAGGATCCTTCTATTCTGGGCTGTTGTCAACCTACTGGTTCACACCAGGCGCGGAACTTCGCGGTCCTCCGCGGAAGGCTCGAGCTGGCAGGAAGTTACATCAAGATACATGAGAAAATCTGGTTTACTTTCAAAATAAAACCAACTTTTCACAATAAAGAGCAGTGATTGACGAATGCTATTATCGTTTTGTACCTAAACAGACTGTAGACATAAAAATAAACACACAATCACAACACACACTTTTCTCTGTGTGTCTCAACAACAGATAAATTAAAGAAGTGTAGACTTACTAACTACTCGCTTCTTATTAGCAGAAACATGAGGTAATATTTTTAGGTTAGTAATTTACCCATGTTGGCAGAAATGATAAAAAGCTCTAGCAGAAGCGCCTGTCGTCCGTAGCGGAAAAATGCGCGTCTGGTGTGAATTGCAGGAGAAAGCGGATTCCGCGCGCTCTGCTTCCTTGTCCAGTGTGAACCTAGCATAATAAAGTGTTTTTGTTTTTTTTCCTGAAAACTTCCTTTGACCTTTCAAAGATATTTATTTCCTTGATAAAACTCTGAAAGGAAAAATCAAATTCACGTCTGTCTCTCTAAATTGGATTATCCTGCACGCCATCACAATAAATTATAAATCATTTAACAACCTCATCAAATCTTTTATCAACGTTTCTAGTCTGAGGGTTTTTTATTTTTTCTCTTTTTTGACGATATTTATTTTAATTCAGCCAAACGTTGTAAAGGTTCACTCTAAAGGTAGAGACAGTACGGTCTCTGGCCACCACAAAACCAGCGGACAGATCAAAGCTAATCTCTGATCATGACCGAGGATTTCACAGCCTTCAGATGCAGAGCCGTTTCTGCAGATGGCCGAGTCAGTTTCCCTTCACCTCTGCAGGCTTTACGCCGGCTGTGTTTGAGGAAGACCTTGCAGGAATCAGCAGAGATCCTTCTTCACTCAAGCTGCAGATGGTTGCTGCCGCAGCAGGTCCAAGTCTGACAGACGCTTCCATCGGACCGGCAGACTGCTACAGACGTAGGAGCGGTCCAGAGGACTGAGGCGGTATCTGCCCCTTCCCATGGTGTGTTTGTCCACAGAAAACATCGTCTGCACTTTAGTTTGCTTCAAGTAAAGACACTTATCAGTACATCAATAATAAATCAATTTGTGTTTTGGTGGATGTAAAGGAGGAGCGACCTTCACTAGTGCTGTGCGTTATGGAAAAAAATAGTATATCACAATATAAATTATTTTAAATCACAATAACGATATATATCACAATATACAACAATAAAGCATAATTTCTGTTATTCTCTGTGAAAAAATGTCCAAAGTCACTTTTCTGACTATTTTAAGTTACAGATAACAGAAAAGTCACAATTGAGAAAGTGCATCAACTGTTGGAAGAGTTGCTAAAATGATGTGAATATAGGAGCTAAAGCTCCTATATTAAAGCTTTTTTTTTTGTTTTTTAGATCTTATGTCAGTAAG
This sequence comes from Oryzias melastigma, assembly GCF_002922805.2. Taxonomy (NCBI): domain Eukaryota; kingdom Metazoa; phylum Chordata; class Actinopteri; order Beloniformes; family Adrianichthyidae; genus Oryzias; species Oryzias melastigma. Next base: position 26,138,136 of record NC_050532.1, on the reverse strand, counting down.
CGGAACTTCAGTTTCAGTTTTTGAGCGGGAAAAAAGCACTCGCTACTTTTACCTTGAAAACACCAACACTTTATTTCGAAGATTTGTTTACTTCCGGTGACAGTAGCACTGCACATCCAGCTTTGTTTGTTTTTCTGTATATCAGAGCTATATAGTACATATATATGTATATATATATACATATATATGTTTGTGTGTGTATGAATATATATAGAAAATATTTGACTACACTCTACTATATTTATAAAGATCGCGAATTAGCGATTTGGATGTAGCGACATTCTCCAACTCAAATTTTCAGGAACAGATTGCGAGTATCCGACTGCTCAGATAATCATTACATCTCTGTTCCACAGCTGTTTATCTCTTATTTTTAGTCATCTCAATCCTTCATTTCCGTGGACTTTCCTTGAGTGATAGAAGGTTTTTTTGTGTTAGCATCAGCGCAGGAATAGCCTCCTAGCATAGTTTACATCTTGCTGTCTTCTGCTCATTGTCGGACGTCTCGAATCCAAAATGCAAATCACTGACGTACGTCTCTTTCTGGTAAAAGTGTTTCTTCTTGGCTGTCTGCATCAGTGTATCCGTCTGTTTTTACTCCGGGGAAACAACTTAAAGCTGTTCCGCGTCTATCATGCTGCACTCCATAAGTAACGTAAAGCATGTCGTTAAACCTGCGTATGAATGATAGAAGAGAAATGGCACAATAGACACTTTTCTATCACCCAGCACAAACCTTTAGTGTGCAGGTTTTATTTTTTTACCGCGACTCTTTATTACTTCATTGTAAACACTTTGGAATCAATTTTTAGTTTCTTTTAATGTTTTAGTTTAACCAAATAAGTTTACAAAAACAGCCTTTTTTCCTCCACTTATTGCTTCAAAGACATCGAAAGTTATTTAAATCTTAAAAGTGATGTAGAGCTAAAGCTTTATAACTTTCAAAGACTTTTTTTTCCTTTTCGCTGTCAGTCTTCACTCCTTTTACCTGTCCATTTTGGTGGAATTATTTTCTTTTGTTCAGCTCCTCAGCACTTGAGTACTCAACTCTGACCCACCAATGACTTGTAATCCTCTGAAGATGGTCGAGTACCATAAAAATACAGAAAGAAAAATTTTAAAAGTCCTTAAGAAAAAACGTTGGTCAGGACCACCTTACAGATAACAACAGAGTGGTTTAAATAAATAATGTTGTGTTAAATAAGTAAAGGGATGGCGAAGATTGACGCTCCTCTTTGTCTGGGTGTTTTTGCAGGGTTGAATGCATCTAATACTAAGAAGAAGGAACACCATGAGACACATGGCTGTAGAAAACCATTTTAACCCATTTATGCAGCTATTAAAAAAAATCCCTTATTTTTTTAATTAGGGTAATTTTATAGAAGTGGTTTGATGCTTATTTGGTTAAAATTTGGATAATCAAATATGTGCACAACTGACTCAATTTCTCTTAGCTGAGAAGTTTTTTTATTTTGCTCCTATTTATGTATTTTTCATTAAAAGCATCAAGTGGGATTTGTTATCTGTGCTGATTATGACATTAAAATCTATATGAATTAACTTTTAAGCGTTTTTATGTGAGCAATGAGTGTCAACTGTTATGAGAACTGGACTGAGTGACCCAAACAGGAAGTACCTGCTGACTCCAAGATCCCAAAATTTCATAGGGTATGTCAACATTCCTTCACTACGCTCTATATAGTGTGTTTGCCTTTTTTTTTTTTTCTTTTTTTCTGGCATTTGCCATTTTCTAGTGCTGTCTGAATCTACAATTCCAAAATCGAGAGCACTAGAAATTTCTCAGAAGTCTTTTCAAATAACCAGTGTGCATTGATGCTCACTATTACTACTACTACTACTCAAAATGAGGAGTTTACCTATTATCTTAGCAACATGGCATGTTTTTGGCTAGTTTGTTATTTACTAAGGCTTGTAAGGTTAATTTGGAGTTTAGTTTCTATTTTAGCTACAAGCTGAAGTTTTTGACTAATTTAGTTTACTGAGGAATTTTAGACTATTTTGGAGGTTAGCTTGTATTTAAGCAACAAGCTGATATTTGATCAATTTGCTAACATTTTTGGGTAATTTGTTATTTATTGGGATTTTTAGGCTATTTTTGAAGTTAGCTAGTAATTAATCAACCAGATAGTTTTTTGGCTAATTTGGCTTTAACTTAGGTAAAAATTTAATAAATAAATAAATAAATAAATAAATAAATAAATAAATAAAAAAAAAATCACATTTTGAGATGCTAGTTTCTTTTTCTATTTTTGCTTTTGTATGTGCCAAAACCAAGACATAATTCATATTTATTAAAAAAAAAAAAGGTCATGAATGCAAATCCAAATTTCTTAAAGGTTAAAATAAATCTACGTGGCTCCTTCTGGGTTTTGATCAGTTGCAAAAGAGCCCAAGTGGCTCTTTTCCTGTAAAAGGTTGCCGACCCCTGACCTAAGTGGACTATACCAATAACCCAATGTCTCAGGGGCAGCGCTAAAACATTTTATATATGGGGGGCGGGGGGGGGTTGGAAGAGTGGAAACACACCAGAATGGTGCCACGATTTGGGAAATATTGTGTATAATATACGCCAAAACCGGTTTTTGCGTGCATATAATACACGCGGTCCTAAACGTGTTAAAATGTGTTTTCCACGTTTGACACGCCCCCTGGTGGAGCCGTGAGCATCACAGACAGCCCCACTAACAAACAATTTGCTTTTCTAACCCTAACCATAACCGTAATCCTAACCTTAACCAGGAACGCCGTCATATAGAAAAGAGCCGGAGGATTTCTGACCACGTGATCAAAACGAAACCTAAAAAGCCGTGTATATTGTCCGCCTGCGCAACCTATTCTCTACCATTGCGTATCATATGCACGCAAAAAGCGTGTTTGGCGTATATTATACACGGTATTTCAGAGTGCAAAGTCGTGGCATATGTATGCATTTTACTGAGAGTGTGTTGCACAGTGACACACTAAGACTTCACCTGTTTAAAGTCTCTTTATATTGTGGTTCATAACAAAAACAGCAGAAGAAAACACTCCCCAATAGTTGGGGGTGTTTTTTTCTTTATTTTTTATTTATTAGTGAATCTACGCTCCTCAAACGCCTTTATTCCATCTCATGTACCAGCCCAGTTTATCTAAAGTAATGTCATAATGAATCAATAATAAATTGCTAAGTTCATTCTCCTGATAACAAGATAGTTGATCTCGTTATAACGAGAAAACGTTCTGAAAAGGAAAAAGTAGGACAGGCCGATTTCGGCTTCTTTTTCATTTAAAACTTTTATTTCATTGAAAATTGTAAAATGTCTGGATTTCATTTAAAAAAAAGTTGCCTTTATTATTTGTTAGCAAAGTTCTAAAAAACCTTTTAATGAAAATGTCTTAATCTTTGTCAAAATAACAGTATTTACTAAAACATTTGGGGGGGGTCTTGCTCCTCTTTGGCTCCGCCCCTGAGCTTTCAGCTCTTACTGGTAAGAATATTTTCCTTGTGTTACTGAGATTCACCTTCAGTTACTGAATGGAAGAAATCATTTTTTTCTTAACTGGACAGAAAATGAAAGACAAGAACATCTAAAGAGAACCAGATTTGATTAAAGAATATATTCTAATAAATGAGAAGCACGAGTCCTGACAGACATGCACTAAATTTGCTGACTTTGTGGGGGCAGGACAACAAAAACCCAGTGTCCACGCTGCCACCAAGCTGAGCCGAACTTCCTCTGACCGTCACCCTTCATTCCTCTCACAGCAGTGAGGAGCAGAAGAAGCAGCGGCGTTTCCGTCCGTGACCGCGGCTCAAATATCACAGCGGCGGCTCCATACAGTAGAAAGCAAACACATCATTTCCTCAACATCTGCTACCGCAGCAGGTTTTTACCTCCTGTAAGCTGGCAGAGTCCTGCAGCTCCGACATGAAGTAGATTTAAACCTATAGAATGATTATTGCTGCCAGCCTGACAGAGCCTGGACTTGCCAGTTCTGGCACATCAAGCGTGGCTGTTGGTTATTATCAGTCAGACACTTCAAATGCTCTCTTACTTTAGGCCACCTTACAAGGTGCCATATCAGACCTCAGACAGGCACACGGGATAAGGCCAATTTGGCACAGAGAAACTGTAGGAACAAGCCCTGAGCTATTTTTCAGATACTTTTTTCCTGCTTGGATGAATACATTTACAGAGACTACACCATGCTGCTCTCCTCTCGCACACTGCTATAGATCCATCACGCATAATGGTCCACGGAAGTGGTCAGTCGGCCGCTAATAGGTCACATGTGACCACTCGGTGTACGTTCTTTCCAGCCGTGCATATCTGACTATACGAGAACAAATAAAGTGCACAGACACCTCTGTTCCACTCCATCACTTTCATTTCAAACATACTGCTGAGGTAGGGAGCAATTGTTCTGCTACATAACCCGCCTCCTCCTTCACTAATCAGCACACCCTGAAGGCATTCTGCAGGGAGGAAGAAAGAAAGGTGAAGGGAGGATTGTTAAAAATTCATACAGTGGCTAATGGCTGCAGAAAGAACACATTATTGGGGTTATGCTGAGAGCGTCGTCTCCCAGATACCAGAGAATAGAATATAGTTGCCTTAAATGTATATAAACAAGCATTTTTTGGTATTTTAGAGAAGTTGGAATATCATTTCTGAAATCAGCAGTGACGCCCGGAGGGGTGGCGTGTTTACTCAAACGGGAAGTCATCGGTTCAGAGACTGCTGCTGTGACAGAAGCCACACTTTAGATAAGAGATGGAAATTATTTACAGTTTCTTAATGCAGATAATTGGAACCATTTGTAGTTCATGAGTCACACTGTCTTTAGCTGAAAGTCTGAGGAGAAGCAAAAACGATGGAACAACGTGTCACCAGAAATGATTATAAGAGCTAAAAGTCTAGAAGCTGATGCGCTTGTCTTGTTTTTTGCACTTCAAGCTACTGAGACGTGAGACGCCAGATGGTTGAGGCGCTAAGCAGGCTGTCATTTCCCTGTATGATGGAGACAAATGAAAATCTTTCACTCTGATCAACATTCCAGTTAGTTTGTGCTTTTTATTATTTACATTACTGATTTCCTAAAAGCCAAGTTCCATGACTGGGGTTTGGGTCACCACTTTGAGGGCCACCCAAACCAAATCGCATCAGCTCAGTGGCCTTATGGTAGAGTGTACCCTCCGAGACTGGAAGGTCGTGAGTTCAAATACCGGCCAAGTCATACCAAAGACTCTAAAAATGGGACCCAATGTTGAGAATAATCGTATCTCTTGATAACATTTGATGAAATGTTTGGTCAGGCATTGGTACGCTGAAAATAAACTTGCCCTGTCCAAAACTCAGGAAACAGGCTGGAACATTTGAGGATAAATGTCAGAGTGACATCATGATTGATTAATTAAGGTGACCACTGTCCCTTCTTAGAAAGATATGAAGGAAACAGTTATATGTTATAGTCCATGTATGGACCCTTCATGGTTTGGCCAGGAAACATTTTTTTGTTGTTGAAGTAAGAGATATGGGTGTGTTGTGCTTTTTGTCACGCATAGATATGTAGAAAAGTCTGGGGAGAGCAGAGATTGGGGGGCTTCAACCAAATCTGAGTGGTTACGCTCGAAGACTTTCTGACTTTACTCATGAATAAAGACCCTTTTTGAACAGACAGCTAATTCCAGTTTTTCATTTTTATCCACAAAACCAGGGCCTCCCTGCTTGACACTCAGCATTAAAAGGTTGGATTTGGGGGTTAAACCACCAAACGTTTCCATAGCGCGGCCGTGTCTGCAGCTCACCGCTCCCCCAGAGGATGGGTCAAATGTGGAGAATAAATTTCCCAGCGGCATTTGTGTCTGACAACTAATGGGATTTTAACTTTAACCGACCTCTTCTGAGTTCTACAAGAGGTGGTGGGTCCACTAGAGAGTGATTTCACGTTGCTACTTTGTGCTTGACCCAACCGGGGCCCTTGAGAGGAATCCCGGACACTAGGCGCTCGCCTACCAGCCTGAGCCCCAGCCATGCCTGGTTCTGGGGTGGGGCCCCGGTGACGCCAATCCAGGCGATGTAATCTTTCACTGAAAATCTCAAAGGGGTTCGGAACCACTCTTTGTCTGGCTCGTCACCCTGTCTGCTATAGACTCTGCCAAGGGCAGAATCTCCAGACAGCATAGCTCCTGAGATCATTCGAACACCCCTTCACCACGTTAAGGTGGCGGTTCAAGGAGCCTATTAGGCGGAGACCCCAGGGAAGACCCAGGACACACTGGAGAGACAAGGGCCCAGTCCAAATTCTTCCCTTCTCCCTTCCCCTCCATTTGAAGGGGCATTTTAAGAGCAACCGTGTCTGGAATTTTTTTTTTTTTTTTAAATCCGACCCTCCAAACCGCGTCGCACTGAGAAGTGCTTTTCTTCATGTGGCCAGGCTCTGAACCACAGCATGACCTTTTTAAATCTATTATTATGTTGTCAGCGCTAGAAGCTTGGTGCTAAAGCTAGCGGACCGGCGATTGGTGACGTCATTGAACGAAAGTAATGTAGAAATTATGAGACACTATTTTTTCGTAACTCTCCGTTTGGAGGGCTAAATGAGGGGAAAGGGAGAAGAGAAGAATTCAGATTCGACCTACATCTCTTGGGTGGCTTAGGAACACCTTGGGGTCCCCCAGAGGAGCTGGAGGAAGTGACCGAGGAGAGGGAAGTCTGGGTATCTTTGCTTAGACTGCTACCCCCGCGACATGATCCCGGATGGATGGATGGAATCAGCTAATCAATCTATACTTATATAGACACCAAATATGACAATAGCGACACCAACAGGACATATTACTAAATACGGCTCCTACAGTGATGTTAAGTCCTTTTTTCCATACCATGCATAGATTGGTAATTCAGTCTTTAACACAATAAATAAATAAATGGAGCTATATAAGTTATGTTATTTTCCTGTTTCAGGTTGTTTTTTTTCCGTTTCATGGAGCAGATTTATACTGCAGTGTTTATACATGTATGCAAAGTGTGCAGCAATAACGTAGCCTTCCTGACATTCAATAGATAGTGTGAAAAGCTTTTGTGCATCCTCACGATGCGAGTGCCAACATGACGCACAAAGACACAAATCCTCATCCTTTCATATTTCATGATTCATTTATTGGATTTTTCCTTTCTAGGTCAAATATAGGTTTTTATTTACTTCCGTCTAAAACATAAATTAAACATTATAGAATGTACAAGACAAACTTTGTTATCATGTAATGTTTGAAAGATTTAGTTATGAATGTTTATGCTGAGCCCTCATGCCAGCTGTTCTGTCTTCCTTCAGTTGAAATGAGTGCTTAGTGTCTATTCAACTCCAATTAGTTGTTTTAACCTTTTTACTGGATTCAAGAGTTTCATAACAACATCACTTTGCGTTAATTGCGCAAATGGTCAAAGAGTGTGTACTTTATCCGTCGCTTGCGACAAGTCCATCAATAAATGCCTGAATTTATTTCCACCTTTGAAAATAACTTTTTGCTTTCAAGTTGATGGAAAATCAAGATAAGTTTGGGGCTAAAATGGTTTGATGCATATTAGTCTCAAAATGGGTCAAGGAGTTTGTCATTTTGCAACCAATGTCAACACATCACATCAAGAGGTTGCTTTAACAAATCCGTATTTTTTTCCCCTTTATTTTGCTGTTTATCTTTGAGGAATGCATTAGTACTTTAGAAAGGCAGCCCATACCATGATACCACCACACTTTAGCAACCTTTGGTTTTTGAATTTTTTGTTTAATCTGTGACATAAAGATTTCTTCACTATAACTACAGGTCATTAGACCACAAGACATTTAGTCAAAAAGCAAAATTCATTTCCATGTTTTCCACTAGTTTTGGAGCCATGTCTTTCTGATTGAACTACAGAGAAAAAAAAATCAGTCACAGCTAATACATGTATTTTTAGCTAATTTTCTTGAGATCATGAAGTAATTAAGTTGTGATCTTGTGAAAACTGTTTTTGGTTTTCTAGACACAGAATAATTAAAAAACATAACAGTTAGTCTCAGATGGAAACCTAAATGTCGAACACTGGATCACACAAATTGATCAATTTGTCACATGTCAACTGTGTCTCTGTTCAACCTGATCCATAAGTGAGACTTACAACAGTGATAAACTCGTTATAAATAATGACACGTGATTAAGTAAAAGAGCACTATTTTAATAGAGGGAACACACACACAAATATATATGTATATATATATATTACAGCAACACTACTTTGTGCAAAGATTATCTATGGTGACAAACATCTCACTCTAATAGCATTGGATCCTTAAGTTGTGGTCTAAGTCGGGTGGAAATTGTGTTAAGTTTTTGGTCATAACTAGGGCTTGGTATTGATTGTAATTTCCAGAACTGATTTCATTGACTAGAGCCTGAATTGATTCAATTCCAACCCCTCTACCGCGGATTTGAACTTACATGATTTAGGCATTTAGTCACATTTATTTGGAAATACATGAATTATTTTGAAAATATTTGTATTAATCTGATACAGTTCACATACCATGTATTAGAGAAATAATTATTTTGGTAGTAGCATACAGTGTTACACGGAGAAGCTTCTGCTTCTATTGGAGGACTTTTCAGTTTGGCCACTAGGTGGCGATTGCGCTATAGCATTACACCTCATTCCAGAAGAAGGAGAAAAAAAATGGGCAAAAAAAACTAGGCTTTCAACCACAAATGGTTGATTTTAAAGAGGGTTCCTTAAAAGGAGTTTGGAAAATTCATGCCTCCAAGTTTATAAGGATGTTCATTTAGTCAGCAATGTATGTTCAGCTCGACCTAGCGTTAGCATTAGCCGTTCTATGGGAAATTCCATTAAACTTTAGCATCAAGCTAGTAGACTTTACCTTTATGTGGTAAATCGATCTCTATTTTTATGGATTATTAAGTTTAGATCGTGACAGACATCCAGCTTTATTCATAAACGGCTTTCAAATCAACCGTCTTTGTTTAAGAGGAATATCAGTAACATTGTGTGATTTCCAGTGAAATCTATTTGTTGTTTCTGCAGATAAAACATAATTCATAACAGTTGCTGCTATGTATGGATAACGAGCTAACAAGTTATCTCAAGAAAACAAACTGGAAATATCCATTCACAGAAACGGCGGTTGTTCTCTTCATATTATGGAATTCTCGTCTCCGAGTAAAGAAAGACGCTCTGGTTTCAGCCGCCTTTAAAGGAGGCATTTCCTAATTAGCCTCAGCTTTTCAAAGACACTTTTATCAGTGAGCCTCACACAGAGATTACACTTATCTATTACTGTTTAATCGGGAAAATGCTCAGGCATCTGGAAGTTTTAATTAAAGATGAGGCAGCTCTGTAAAGGTGTGCACACGTTTACCAATGACTTGGATGATTTTCTTTCTTTTATTAAATAAAAAAACTGTTTATCTTATGATGGCTAAGTAAGACTCAAAGAATTACGGTTGGAGTTGATGTTTTCTTTTTACCTTTGCTTCTCCCTGTTGAACCCTCACTCTCATTGGTTCTTTCAAAGGTGCCTGTTTGCCAGCAGATGTCATGGTGTCAGAATTTGAAAGTCTGAATGTGAGAGAAAAACTGAGCTCGCGCTCTTCCGTCTAACAATGACTAAGAGCAAATGGGCAACAAAATCACAGCAGCTGCCAAAGACAGGCGGAAACCTCCTACGGGATTGTTGGCAAAGTTTACAGAAAAAGAGGATTATAAGATTTTGAGGTTGGAAGATATTTTTTTTCTGGTTCTTCTGCATGTTAAAAAAAGTTTGTATTAACCCATTTAGCAGACTGTAGTGAGGGCTTTATTTAATATTCACACCAAACACGATTCATGTGTCGCATGTCGAAAGTGTGTTCAGAGACTCCTCCCCAGGCGTGTGTGGATAGGCTCCAGCAACCACGTGGCTCCCAAAAGAGATACATTGGGTTAAGAAAATGGATGGAAGTTCAGGATGAGAACAGTCGGGTCGATCGTCCATGTTGGATTGTACTCAATGTGCTGATTGAGTCACTGAAGATGTCATACCCAAAGCTGAGGCCCTGATTGGTTGTCATGACGTGGCGACCTCGCCGATGTTCAATGATTTTAAATCTGGATGTGCTGCAACACTTAAATCGTGCTGCCGGTCTGACGCTCCGCGGCTGATGCTTTAAAATATCACGTCTGTACCTTTGATTTAACATTGAAACTGGACGCCCCTGACGCGCCAATGGCGTTCTGGACTAGAATAACGAACCTCAGTTCACACATAAGAAGAACGAGGAACTGCACGTGATGGTCTTTATTTCAAAACTTCCTGTAGTTCAAAAAGCTTACTGTTGGTCATAGTCTCGCAATGAATAAATAAATAAATAAAATAAAACTTCTCAGTGACTACTGGCCTCATCCATCTATTTATGGCCAAACACCATATCAGTTCTGTCGCTTCTGTAGATCTTTATACTCTGGACCGGTAACCTCCAACACATCATTGATCCAGTAATAATGGTAATATTTAATTAATTACACATGGTTACCTTAATACCTATGAATATGTGAACACTTTCTAAAGTGGTCAAAGTTTCACGATGGTTGATTGTTTAGATTTGCTAGAATGTTCCTCAACAGGACAGAGGCCCTAAAGATTGTCTCATGAGTGTTTTAAATCTTAAGTTAAGACAATTTATTTATTTACTTTTACTTGTGTCTACCTGCTTTAGGCACCATGTGCCGTTTTGTGTTATTTCTCTGATAGTGTCTTGTTTTAACATTGTGAGTTACTCTCTGAGAATAATGCTAAATAAAGATTTACTCACTAATATTCATTAAGACTCGTTTTTGGTGATCAAAGAATGCACACAAAGACAGTCTGTAGGTTATAGAAATATATAAATTAACCAATATGATTTAGAACATAAAAAAGTTATAAATCTATGTCCTCTTAGAAAACATTTTCTTTTTTCGTCCACTTTTCCTTAATTACTTTCTGTTAGTGTCCCAAGTGTCTAAGATCCCAGGACTGATAAGCGGCTCTTTGGGTGAAGGCTGTTACATGAATATGCAGGACTTGTGTTTTTATAGTGTGAATACAACTCCTGCTGTTATTGATTTCATCCCAGCGATGAGCCCTCTGGGTTTTTCAGATGTTTATGCAGGAGAATGGGGATGCCTGCTAAGTGGAAGCAGACAAGAAGTCAATAGAAGAGGTGAGGGGATTGGACTGCCAGCATCTCCAGTTTAAGATTTCTTTTTAAACAACAGCTTTTGTTTCTCGTTTGATGCACGCTGGGGATCAGGTAAAAATAAAAAATCTATTCCAGATGATTATGAGATCTCTGTAAGCTGATAACAAAGTCTTTAGAGTCTGTCTTATACATATAAAGGAAACAATTAGATAAAGAAAATATATCTTTTTAGATTTTTAGTTCAACTAAAAGCATTTGTGTTTTTTTGTTATTTAAGTTTTTGTTTGGTTACTTTTCTCTGGATGTTTAAATGCATTTTCACACACAGCAAAAATAACACCACAACAAAACACTGACACTCTTTTGCAAAAGTAGGTTCAACATACAAAATATTTGAGTCTTGAGTCAAAAACTCACTTTAAGGTCATAATAAAGATTCTGCTGTCAAAAATAACTAACATACAGCAAACAGAACACAAAACAGTTGATAAAAAAATTGTAAAGCTCCCCAAGAAAAAAAAAATAAAGTAAAACAGTATTGGGTATTTTATTTTCTATTTTCACCGTAGATCTAAAATTACATTTATTGAACTTAACCGTCTTATCTCTGTGTGAGTCTAAGTTTGGGTCTGGGTCTTGGTAGGGAGTTGGGTCTTGGGTCTGGGTCTTGATACCGCTCTGGGTCTGTTACTTGCTGCTGGTCTGGGTCTTGGTTTGGGTCTGGGTCTTGTGCTGGTCTGGGTCTGCGTCATGGTACATATTTGGGTCTTGGTCTTGGCACATATCCGAGTCTTAATGGGGGTTTGGGCCTTGGTCTTGGTCTTGGCACGTATCTGGTTCTAGGTGCGGGTTTGGGTCTGGGTCTTGATGCGAGTTTGGGTCTGCGTCATGGTACATATTTGGGTCTTGGTACATATCTGAGTCTTAATTGGGGTTTGGGCCTTGGTCTCGGCATCGATCTGGTTCTTGGTGCGGGTTTGGGTCTGGATCTAACTTGTCTTGCTCTGTTATCCGTCTCTCGGTGGTTCTAGAAATGCTCTTATATTTACTGCAGTTGAGTTGCAACAAGTTTCTTCAGGTTTGACTGGTTGTGTGTAGATGGTGATTGTTGTGTTAAAACCCAGTTCAAGTTGTGCCTCTTTGTGTTAACTTTTTGCACTTGGAGTGTAGAGAACTGAGTCAACTGTGTTCTAGAAGTGAGAATCTACTGTGTGTTGTATAAAGAGTAGATTAGAGTTTTGTAAATTGTGTTTTAGGTTTCGACCAAACGGTGATGTTTGGTGGTTCAGAGAATTGCACTCAGTGTTTTAGTTACGGGAAAAAAACTGTAATTCAGTTTGACTCTGTACTTTAGATTTTACCTGTTAAAGGATTTCACCTGCTTCTATACTTGTACCCACCTGCTTCCTGTTCTGTGTAATTTCATTTTTCGTTATGTCTTATATTTTGTGATGTTTTTGGTTCTGAAAATTAGTTTGAGTCCATGTAATCCATTTTTTAGGTTTCTCTCAGGCCTGCCTCTACTCTCCTGCACTTTGGTCCTTCAACAAGCCCCATTCAAGGCAGAAAATCTTTTTTTTAAGCCCTTTTTGAAAAATGTGTTGCTGAGGTTATAAATGATCAAAGCCTCTGAACCAATTTACCACTTAACCCCGTCTGCTTTTTTGGCTTCTCTGAGCCAGAGTGCTTTTGACAGAAAATACAACCCGGTCGTTGTTGGTTCTGTTTTCTAGATTGGAATTAGATCAAAAGTCATTTCAATGTCCCACTTTTCATGTGTGAACTTCCCTTTCACCCACTCTGCTGTGATTGTGTAGACAGTCTGGTGTGAGTGAGTGAAGGTTCTCACGTTGATCATTTATTTGAAACAAACCCCAGAAACGTGTCCATCAGCAGCAGTGGAGCAAAAATAATGTTCAGGCTTTGTAATTTGCAGAAAATGGGCTGAATCCCACAAATCTTCATTAAATGTTCTCTGAATGGCTACAGAAAACGGGCTCATCAGCACTCAAATCTATAGAATGCCTTTGGGTGTTCAGGGCAATTTTAAATTCATTAATTCAAGCTCCTGCTTTGCTGATGCTCTGGCTCCTTGTTCAGAAATATTTCATGGTTGGAAGATACTTTCTGACACGGCCTAAAAAAAGAAGTGATGAATATGTCTGAGAGGGGGGGGGGTGTCCCGTTAATCTATAAACTTACAGATTTATTATATGAATGATTTTAGTTTTAAGGTAATTTTAGGACAAAACTGTCATGAATTATTTGAGAATTGAAAAAAAGCATGAAATCAAACATGGAAACATCAAAAGGTTCTAACAGCCTGGCGTCCGTTCTTTAGCTCATCAGGTTCCATTACATCACGGGTCCCCAACCTCCAAGCCGTAAACCAGAACCGGTTCAGTACGGGACGGACCAGTTAATTCTGGTGAGCGTTTCCACTCGTTTAAGACTTGCTTCCACTAAGCGGTTTGTTTTCATGGCGCATGCTCGGTGTAGAAGCTAGCGAGTCACTGTAGCGCGACGACTAGAAAACCAACAACAATGGAGGTCATCCAGCAGCTCGTCTTTTTCTTGCTTTACTTTTAGTACATCATGGATAACAGGAATTTAATGTTGTTTGAAAGAAGATTGTGGGCGGGATTGAAACCACAAACACACGAATGCTTACAAACGTTGAAAACATTAGCTTGAATGAGCACGATATTGGCGCTTTCTGAAGTCATCATCACTTTCTGCCAATTAGCAGAAGGCAACAGCGACTCAGCCCCAACCGTCCTGTTCTATTATCTATGGATGGGGGCCCTCAAGAGGTACAGTTTGGCACCAACTCTCCCTCTATCCTCGGCACGTTGATGTGGGGAGTGGGGTCTACTGGACCCCACAAGACAGCGCACTGAACTTTTTTCCTCAATGATCTTCACTGGTGTCCAATGACATGAAGTCCTGTCCACCTTCGTCATGGGAGGAACAGCCTGTCAATCTTAGGGTTGGGTCGCCCAAAGATAGCACAAAGGTTAATGTTGTTGGTAATGGTTCTAATTTCCATTTTACAATGTCAATGCTCAAAATATCGTACCGTACCAGACTGCTCTGTGAAAACGGGTCTTAACCCAGTACTGGTATCCTAACCCTAACCTGGTACCATTTCACTACCAGGCCCAGTTTGCCAGACGCGGGGGCTCGTCTGGTACCAGTTTGAGTCCAGAACTGCGTCTGGGCCCGGTTTGCATCCAGTACCGCTTCTGTATCCTGACCTGGCAGCGTCTACTGCCAGGTTAGGATACAGGTACTGGGTTTGAGTACCAGTTGCGTACGCATCCAAAGGACCAGTCCGCGTCCAGTACTGTTTCCTAAGGGTTGTGGACTCTTAATTCTACAAACTTCCAGCATGTCAAAAAAAAAAAAAGACCCTGAATGTCAAAAAGTGACGAGAAAGGGTCCTTAACAAACGTCAATTAGACCGCGGTGCAGCGATAGGGGGGTCGACTCCTGATTAGAAGATTGTGGGTTTGATTCCCATCTTGCCCACCCATGTGTTGAAGTGTCCTTGTGTACCTTCTAGGAAGGAAAAGCACTTTACAAGTACACCACATGTACCTACATGTGAGGAGTTGGCGGTGAGAGTGTTGCCCTTTCTATGTACATTAAATATATGCCGAGGTCATCTAACATTGCTGTCAGGTCAGCTCCAGCATCAACATCCTTCTCCTGGAAGGGAAATGTTACCCCACACCATCACACTCCCTCCTCCAGAAGGTGTTCAGTGCAGCGTTCTCTGAGCTATCGCTATACTCTGTCCCTATGATCTACCTGCTAGGGGTTCAGAGGTGCTAACAAGCAAGTTCCACCAGATGAGAACCCAGGAGCTTTAGGAGCCACTTAACAACCTTAATCCTCCAGCATACAAAGAAAAGCAGAAAAAAAGTCAACTTTCAATTCAAAATTCAAAACTATAACTTTAGTGTGTAGACTTTCTTCACAACTTCTAGCTAGTAAACCAAACAGCGACCCATTTGAACGATCCTACTCCACAGATTCTAAATCTACTTTTATCTCTTGGAGTTATGACCAGGAGAGCTGCAGAAACATCAGAGCAGGAAGAGACAAACCCCACTTAAATGTTCAAACTCTTTCAACACGAAATGTCAACAAACATTGGAAAATGTCAGAAAGAACCTGTTTTAATTACTTCCAGAATAAAAAATAAACAAAATCCTGCTGCTCTGTTAGCAAACAATTCTTAAAAGAAAATTCTTTCCAACTTTTTGACTCCTAAACTTCCTATAACAAACACGACTGCAGCTTCTCTTTGCATACAGGGTAATGGGATTTCTTTCAGGTCACTGCAGGACCAGTTATGAGCCGACAAACAGCTGACAAACATCAAACAATCAATCAGGCTGTCTTACCTTTGAGGGTTTCTGGTGAAAACTTCTATTCCACTTAGAAAAAAACTGCAGATGGAGCACAAAGACGTCCCTCATGAGAGTTTGTGTCGTCAAACTGAAGCTGAAATACTCAATAATAGAAAAATCTGCTGCACAATGTGTTCTAATTAGGCTGAGTCTGACCTGGGCGGGTTCCTCCTTCTCCTCTGAGCTCTGATTGGTTGACAGACCTGTCACTCTTTGACTTGTCAGTGAAACAGGAAAGGGTCATTTTAAACTTTCAAGAGAAATGGGACAGAGACATCATTTTAGACTAAAAAGTTTCTTAAATTAGAAATACTTTGTCAATCATATACTTTTTTTCAACAGTCCAGAACATAAACATCCAATAAAAAACCTTTAATTGGCGTAATTGGAAAGATTTGTTTTCATTGATTTTCTTTTCAAACAGATTTTAAAATCTAACTTTTTTTGTTTTCTACAATTATCTTCAACATCTTAATTTACGCTGTGAATAAAGTTTTGAGATCCATCTTTCATAGTTATGATGATTCACTTCATTTTGTGTCTAGTCTGTTTTTAAGACGTCGATACCAGAGGACACCTCGGTGTGTAAAGGGTTAAAACACAAATTCTAAAGAATGTTAACCGTGTTTTTAGTCAAATTTACATAAACTGCTTCAAAGTTAATCCTGTAAATGCAAGTTTCTCTAGAAACCTGACATTAAAGACAAAAATATTAATTATGATTTTTTTCACTTTTTGTAAGACGTCTGTTGTCCAAAAATCGTGTTTGTGTGAGTTTGGACTTCAAAATATGCAATTTGTCGGCTTAATTTTGAATTTCCTGAAAATGTAAGTTATTAATTTTCTCTTATGCGTTTGTATTTTCATGTTTTTGTTTACTTTTTTATGACTTTATATTGTTCTAAGCTGTGTTCGTGTATTTTTTGTGGATCACCTTGTGTTTCACACATAATGATGCTCTACAAATAAAGTGATTTATTTTATTTTAAAAAAGCATGTTAGTGGTAGATGCTGTTAGAGTTTCAGTCACATGACTCATAATTGGTCACTAGAAAGGAAACTTTTAATACAATTACAGAATTTCAAAAGTCAAAATTTGCATTTTGAATAAAATGTAATAATTCTTGTATTTATACTTTTCATTGCACATCAAAAAACATTTACATGAACTTAATTTTCCCTCAAATACAGAAAAATGTTTTAAAGTTAAAATCTGTTCTTTTGGCCCTAAAAAGGGAATTTGTCCAAATATATATGGTTTGAAATTGTGCAGGCCGGTAGGTTAAACCAGCACATGTCCAGGCCCATCTGAAGGTTGCCAATGACTGGATGATCCAGAGGATCATGGGAAAACATCATGTGATCAAATAGGAGGTTTTGGTCTGAATTCCACTCGCCGTGTTTGGAGGAAGAAGAATAATGAGTTCCATCCCAGGAATACATCCCTATTGTGAAGCATGGGGGTGGTAGCATCATGCTATGGGAGTGACAGGACTATATAAGGAGAGGATGACTCAGATTCAGGGGGGGAACCTCCTTCCCTCAGAACATTGAATCTGGGTCGTGGTTGAGTCTTCCAACATGACGATGACCCGAAACACATCCAGGAGGACCAAGGAGTGGCTCCGGGACGGCAGATCAAGGTTCTGGATTGGTATTGCCGACTTAAACCTTAAAGAAAATCTTTAAAGAAGCTCGAACTCCCTTTATCAGTGACAGCCCAGAAACCTGACGGCTCTAGAGGAGATCTGAGTGGAGGAGTGGGCCAAAAAACTACAGGAAATGTTTGTTACTGCAAACAAAGGACACAATATTAAACATTAACATTGGACGTTCAAATACTTATTTACCTCTGTATTTTCATTGACTTTCAGCATTTTAAACCATTTAATGCATTTAACAGTTTTGCTCTCTAAACGAGGATCCTACGAGTTAATTCAAGTTATATTAAAGACTTTTTAAGGCCATGCATGTCAAAATTTAAGACCAATTTCTTAGATTAGCTCCCATCTCATTAATTAATTCCTGTTTCATAATTTAATTCCAATTTTTTTTAAGATTCCCATAAAAAAGATGAAATATTAGGAAAACAAATCACATTTTCTGACCAAATCTGTTGCTTCTTATCTTGTGATCTGTTCCGTGATGCTTCAGATGCTTTAAGACCGCACAGGAACCCTCTTTAAAGGTTGTGCTCATTACAGTAACTTTGAGCACAAAATACTTCATCTCAGGTTTAAGTGTTTAGTAAATTCCCACTTTACTTTCTACTATTACTCATCAGATGTTTTATCTTAGTGGATAATTTGTCAATATCAAAATGGAAAACGGGCAGGAGCCTCCTCTGGTTGCCATGGTGACAGAGAGGGTTAAATAAATGGAAATCCAGCGATTGTACCGTCAGTCTGGATTATCATTCAGCGTGTACCATCAGCCCTCCACCTGCAGTTGTGAATAGAGCTGGCCTTAATTCACACATGGGGGGCCGATGATCATGTGGCAGGAATCTTCGTCCGCACAGCCGGTGGACGAACTCACACCGCGATCAGCCAATCCCGACAGCTCCCTTTGATCTGGCGGCGACCGAACACATTGGATTCTGTAACTCGTATGACCGACTTTAAAAAATGCAAAACAGATTGGAAATAAGCCCCTTTTATTCAATGTTGATTTACATTTTTATATAAAAATTACTTACATTTAATACATTTCTTGAAAATACAAGCAGCCAAACGACATACAAATCAAATACAAAATTATAAAATTTCTTATATCATCTTCCTTTTCTGCAGAAAGTTTTGTATCATAATACTTCTTAATAACCTCAAATCTCTTCCTTGTTTACAATATTCAGTACATCTGCCGACATATGAGACCTATAAAAATATGGTATTCAGTGTCTGTCCTCTGAGTGTGCCGTACAGGATGAGGGAGTGAACATTCAGCGTGGGCCTCCGCCTCTCTGACCACAAGATTACTTTGTGTTATATATTTCCATCTGTGGAAACCAATAAGACAACACAACTGTGGGATAACACACAGCGTGACAAAAGAGCGTGTGGATATTATGGTCTGACGGAAGCGGATCCATCAGGTGCAGAGAAAAAAGGTTATGGAACTCTTCATAGACGACAATAAATAAAATAAAAGGACAAAAAAATGGACAAACCAGAAACTTTTCCTTACAATACATACATGGGATCAGGAGAAGCGAGTCAGGATCGGTTTATTAGCCTCTCAAAGAAACCCGGAGTCTGTGTTCCCTTTGGGTACAAACCATGGAACTGCATTTCAACTGTGCACAGCGATGGCTTACGGTGTTAATGAAGTTTTTGCAAATCACTTCAGTACAGTATACAGTGTAGTGCTGTAGTACTTTACAAACATTAGAAAGCAAAACAGAAATGGGGAAATTAAACATTTCATCACACAAATTAAGACGTTATGCTGATGCTATTCCTGTAGAGCTAAGAGTCTCAAAGGAAATTAAACAGAAAAATCTCTTTCCTCCGTCGTATTGTACATTGTGATTTAAAAAAGAAAAGAAAATCAAAAAGAAAGTAGAAAAAGGTAAAGTTAGGCTATTAGGCTATGCGGCGGTTTCATGAATTGTCCCTTCTAGTTTCTTTGGGAGTAGCTCTCTCCTCTCATCAATACTGATGACCGGCTTCCGGCAGTTCTGCCCGTCGATGTAGATCTTAGCGTACACGGGGTTGGAGTAGTTCATGGGCTGGAGAAGAAGAGAATACTGTTAGAGGAGGAGCTTCACTGCTGTCAGAAAACATCCATGATAATCCGTCAGGGATAATGCATGAGGAGGTGTGCATTATCAGAAATTAATGGATGACATAGAAGTCTCTTTCTCCCCGTCTGGTCACCGGCAGGAGCCGTCTTCAGAGTACTGACTGCACTACATCTCCCAGAAACCCCAGCGCACACTCCTAAGATGCCTAAGAGGACTTAAGCTCAGTGCGAAGTATTGTTTGTGCCATCCTGCCTGCATTACTGAGCGTGTCTATCTGGACCTGATCTTCTGCTTTATCTCTGATTTCCTGCCGCCTGCCCTGACCCTCGCCTCTACTCTCTTCTTGGATGATCTCATGCTCATGATTGACCTCATCCTGCCTGACCCGGATTTAGCTTTATGGACTTTTAGTTGTGCTTAGTTTCTGTCTGAACCTCCGTTTGGGACTCCTGAACCGTCCTCTCCTCTGCGTCGGACGGATAATCTTCATCCCTGAGGTTTGGTGTTCTTTCTGCGCTGGTTGATGTTTGTAATTGTATATTTTTGTTCTTTCTTTCCAAATCTTCTCTTATTGTATTCCAAATGGGCAGAATGTTTTGTGTTTCTCTTTTATACTGATTGATTTATAGATTTGGTCAAAGCTGCAGACAATAGAAGTTTTTCTTCTTTCTGTCCCACTTTTCATTTTTTCTTTTTTGCTTCCATCATGTTTGAGTTTACAACTGACCAGAACTTCCTTTTTTAGCTGGTTTATCACTTTCTAATCCACACTCTGCAGCCAATCAGAATGGAGTATTCCCCCGGATGATGGTACGATCACTTACAAACCCCTTCATCCAGCCTTCTAGTTAACAGAGGAATAATTACTGCAACAGGAAGAAACTTTCCTTCAAGTTAAACATGTGAATATTCATATTTTTGAACTCAGCAGTAAAGTAAAATGTTCAGTGCAAGCATTAAACTAAAGTTAAAAATCTTACAGGGAAAAATCGGATCTAAAGTTCTTCACTTAGACAACAGAAATACTGATGTAACTGCTGAGTGTAAAAATAACTCCCAATATTACAAACTAATCCGACTGATAAAGTGTAAAATGAGAACAAATGTAAAAGTGACAGGAGCTTTTCATAATTTCATAATTTCTGAGCCAATAGAAATGAATGTCGGCCATTATTCCACTGCTACTGTCAACTTTATGTTCTTCAGATCATTAACTTTAGTTTCTCTTTAATTCAGGTTTTAATCACACAAGATTAAGTAGTGATGATGAGGAATACATCCATGCCGATTTTATTACTTATACTGTAATCATACTTTTATACAAGATAGATTCCTCACATAATTCACAAATTACTGACATTTTTATATGAAAAATGGAAGTCAGATGTACCTGTCCAGGTATGACTTCCTTGGGCACAGAATTCATGCTGGAGCTGTGAGGATCACTGGATTTCACACACCAGCCCTGCAAGAAAACCAGCAGCACTTTAGTGATCACAGAGAGAACGATCACCACGACGGTCATCAGAGTCAGAGCGGTGTGAGCCGGACCGGAGTCGGTCTAGAATCAAAGGAAAAACAAAGTTCAAGCACAGAAGCAGCATTCAGAGACTGACTTTATTGGTTAAACCGGCAAAAGTGAAGCGTGTGTATCCGTATGAGGGCTGACTGTACAGGTACTGCAGGTTTTTGGGTTGTCCGGATCTTTCAGTTCCCTTAAAGTTCTCCATGACAACTTTTTTAAATAAAAAAAATGTTCCCAGTAGTGTTTTAATGATGATTATGAAGTTTTTAACCAAAATCCCACAACCAAAATATCTCAAAAAGCCATTTTTAATGTTGATCTGAAGCCTCTGTTTCCAAAATCTCCTCTGAGGGGGCGTGGCTTTTGGAGCTCCGCCCCCCCTGTGTGATTATGATAGCTCTCTGTCTCGCTAGCGTAAATCTTCACCTCGAAGAACCTTGTTCTTAACAGCCACAGACAAATGAACACTCAGTCATTTAAGAAAAAATACATATTTTAATTATTATTGACGATTATTTCTGTAGATGAAGACAACAAGTCTAAAAGCCTCACAGAGAATTTAACCAAACATTTGGGTCAGTGACTTTTCCTGGACCAAGTTCAGGTGATATATTGGTTTGTATTTATATCTCACTATGGGAGTCATTAGTAAACGCTGGATTTATGTATTAATTCAGTCTCATTCTGTGTTTTAGACCCAGAGTCTTCTCTTCAGGTTGTTCTGACTGGGTCTGGTTCTGCCTCTAGAAGGATTTTCTCCCCTATTGCTTTCTCAGTAAAATCCTAAACCCTCTGATGTAGTCTGATGGTTACTTACAGATGTTGATTATAGAATTCAGTGACTTTAATATATGAGCTTGAATAAATAGGATTATAACACCGGCCGTATTAAATATTTCTAATGATTCTTGTGTTTTTTCCTTTTGTTCATTAACTCTGTTGGAACTGGCAAAGAAAAAAATAATTATTTAAATATTACATCGTATTTGATTCAGAATAAAAGGAACACTTTATAATAACTACAAACTTTTAAGCCTTAGTTGAGCATGAATTAACACGTAATTAATCATTTATAAAGCCTCCCTCCTACTTTATTAATCATCGTTTAAATGGATTACAACACTGGGAAAATGTCCTTCTCAAAACAAGTAAAAATGATCCGAAACAATAATTTTTTCACTTGTTTTAAGTGAAAAAAATCGACCAAAGGAGCTAGAAGATTTTGTCTTAACAAAACGAAATCTTGAAATGAGCTATTATAACTTATTTTAATATATATTTCACTGGTACTTTGGAGTTAATTTGTCTTAAAATAAGAGTATAATCCTCAAAATAAGAGTGTTAACTCATGGTCCACTAATGCTTAAAAGTGTGTAATTATAAATGAAGACATTAATAACTGTTAGTCAAAGCTATTTTTATTCTAAAAGCACAACATTATAGATACATATTATATGTTTGTGATGTTAGAGTAAACTGAAATTATTTTTACACCATCTGCACTCGACTGTTACACCCAACGTGAGCTTTTAAGATTTCTTTTTATTATAAAAAGTTGTTTTTCTACACAAAAAGGAAAAAATCCGGCTAAAAATCTTGAATTCCCAAATGATTCCAGTCAAAGAACCAAAGCTTTCCACTCTGATGGCGTCCTCAGGTTCTGAGTTTGAGCGCTTGTCGCTCAGAAATCCGACAGTATTGAAGATAAACTTACAGACTATTTAACCCTTTAATACCAGAGATGTTGCTCGTTTGTTTACATTATTTCGAGTACCATAAATGACAACAATCCAATGGATTATGAAGCAGAGAAAACTGGATTTCCTCTGATCTGCAAAACTTAGAAGTATTTCTGCAGTCAAAAGAAATCAGTCAATTCTGTCGTGGACAAACGTTGATTATTTAGGAGTTACGGTAAGTTAAAGACCGTGTTATTTGTTGCAGATAAAGATTTAAACTCGGCTAAGATGGATGAACCCAATGAATAGGTTTGTGACTGTTTTTTTAAACTAATCAACATAAAATTTAGATTCACAACAATGAAGTGTCTTCCAATAATGAGCTCTGAGGAAAACCCAGGCGTCTATAATTAATTTCACTCACTCGTTACAAAGATCCCTATTATAGATAGTGGTGTTTGCTTTAATAATCCGTAGCCTTTAAGGCGGAGTCAAACGCCACACATGGATGAGCCTGAGGCGGCGTCCGACCTTGTGAGGGTCCAGCGTGAAGTTGGGCCGCAGCAAGCTGCCCGCGTCAGCATGGTTGTCGTGGTCCACCTCATACATGTTGTATGAGGGGTTCCCGATCTCCACGTTTATTCCTCCGTTGGTCATGGGCTGCCTCTGGACACGTTTTCCCCTGAGGAGCAGAGCGAGCCCTCATTACCATGACTCCCAGCATGCAGGTCAACAAGCCGTCTGCCGCCGCACGGCCCCAAGCGGAAAAACAGAGACGCACTACTTGACACACTTGAAGATTGGCACTTTGCTGAAGTGTTGGAACAGAAGAGACACTAATATAGATTTCATATGTTTGTAATCCTTTGAAAATGCAAAGTTTTTCCTGCCAAAGACGATGTCATCCATCTCCAGAGCTGCACAGCGATTGATCTCCTGTCATCTGTTGCTACACAGAAGCCTCAGCTTGAGTTTTCTCCTTGAGCTTTTTCTGGACGTACCTTTGCCTCCGTCTGCAGATGTAAACACCTGTCACCACCATCACTATCAAGATGACCAGCAAGACCAGAGGCACGATGATAGCGATGCTCCCTGCAGGACGAGCACAAGATAGATATCATGATGAAGACCAGATGAGAGGAGGTAAATGATGAACACGGACACAAAAAGATCTTCTATAAATGTTTTTCTGTTATTTACAGACCATCTATCCGGGGAGATAAGAACACAGTGATACTGAGGCAAAAAGAATCACCCTTTGTGTGGAAAATAACTGTTTTAACCCATAAAAACAGACAGTGACATCAGAAAAATATCTGCTCATCTTGGTTGATTTTGGTTATTTTTATTTTAAAGGAAAAATTGGTCTTTATGGGTTAAGGATATGACTGATGTTACATTTTTTAGAATCTGAAGCTGGTTAATATTCCTTTTGAAAAGGGGAAAACATTCGAAAATTAACTTTTTTTGAATAGTTTCGCTTGTTTTTCATTTCCTTTAATATTATTGTCCAACTTCCTGTAGACAGATTAGGATAAACTGCTTCTAATGCTAACACAAACATATCAACAATGTAGTGTAAATATTATCAAAGACATCAAACTAGACGAAGAAAACACTAATGAAGTTAGAAATACAAAAAATGCTCTTTAAATATAAAATAAATCTGTATTTATTTATGTTTTTGTTTTTAACCTATAGGAAAAATGAAAATAACACAGATTCTGGCACAAGCTTAACAATTATTCCTTACACTTGTTTAACACTTTAACACTGGAAATGTCACCGACCTATCACAACTTTTAAACCACAAGATTCCAAAGGATTCAAACGTTCACATTTTTAATTAGCAGTTTTTTTTAGCACAAAACTGATTTTTTTTCTCTTCCGAATACTTTCGAATGTTGTTAAATGCATAAACAGTTGAAGAGTTAGGTTCAAAGAACGTCAACACTGGAGCTAAAGCTCACAGGGTTGCTGGAGCCTATCTCTGCTACTGCTGGTCAAAGGTGGGGTTCACCCAGGACAGGTCACCAAACACCTAGAGACAGTATAGATTCATCAAACACATGATGTAGTGCCTGGAGAAAACCCAAACATGCACTACTTCATGTATTATGTATTTGTAAAGCTCATTTCATTCATGTGAATCACAAAGTCCTTTACATAAAACAAAATAAATTTTCAAATAAAAATGCAAAACAAATACAAAGAAAACAGGATATTTACACAGAATTAGCCCCCCTCTCTCCCCCGGTTCCTCCCTCCACCCAGTTGCCCTAATATAACCCTTAAGGTGAATTCACACCAAATGGAATTCGCTCGTCGCCTGTCAACAAATGTGTGGCCGCATATGGGAGGAGCTACCAGAAATGACCATCAGTAAATATGTCTCCATGTTTGGGTTTATATGATTATTAAAAGATTTTCCCGGTACAGGGGGCTGTGTCTGTATGACAGCCCGTTCCACAGTGTTTCTGTGTCTCTGTGGCTGAACTTGAACGCTCTCTGTTTCGTTTTAACCCAAGAGGCAAAAGATAAAATTACAAGAGATTTTTCCCTTTTTTTTATGGTTGGATGAGGCCCGAGCCGGCAGCCTCTGCACCCCGCAGCGGCTTAATAAATTACTAAACTAAACATTTGGGGTTTTACCATCTAAAAGTACAGCACTTCATAGACATTTTGTTTCCGTGTCTGTATTCTTCTCTTGTTCTGTATTGACTCATCGTTCCACAGCGTTCCTCTCGTCTTACCTCCGCTGGTGTTGTCTGATCTGCTGCTTTTAGGGGCAGGTCTTTCACACTGCGTTCCTGCCCAATTGGCTGAACATCTACAGAAGGTCAGAAGACAAAAAAACAAAAGCCGGAGAGCCTTTTGAGACGCTGTAGTTTAAGAGGAGACTTTAAAAATGACTTCTGTTCAGAATGAAGTACAGGATGATGTGACTGTGGCTCACATATACACCACATGAAGATTCAATTTCACCATGAGGTGCTTTGATCCAACACAAACAACACACCACCTGGAGAGAAAGTACTACGTACATCTGGGTTGTTTCCTAAACAGTGTGTGAATTTGCATAATGAATATTCAGTGCATAAAAGAAGGAAATGACAGCGGGACAAGTCGTCATCTCATTTGTGGTCCAATGACATTGGATGGGCGATATGTATGACCCTGGTTAGAGAAGGTGATGTTTAATTTCACAGGATTGATGCAGATGTGTCTGTCAAGCATGAATGATCTGGAGGGTGGATCAGAGTTATTCAATTGTTGGGAACGACATGCATTTCACACTAGGAACACTATAATAAAAATACAGATTTGAGGACGACGTCATGCCTTTGTAAGGCGAAATGTCACAACTTTCATAAACTTTTAGAGGAAACCAAGAGTGACAACTATCTATTCCAGAGGGAACATAAGAAAAAAATACGCATTGTAAACATATTAAAGACTCCAAAGTTGTAGAAAAAACATTAAAAATTGTTGGCGCCTCTGCGCTACCAAACATGCACACAATGTTGTCCACATCACAAAGACAAGTCAATGTTTTTCAGCGAGTTTGTGTGTGGAGGAGATGGATGGATGAGTAGCAATAAGGAGCGTTAGTTGTGCAGACTCATGCAGCAATGCATAATGTAAGAAGTGCTACATAAGCTAGCAACAGGTCAGTTAGCTCTATCACTGTGCTTAGAGTAGCCTAAATAATCAACAGGAAAGAGTTTGTTCTATGAGAAATGCCCACATCCCCTCACTCTGCTCGCTTTACTGCAGTAACTCCTTTCTTTGTCTATAACAGACATGAGTTTGTACTCTCCAACCCCATCCGTGTGAGAGAAGAAGTCTTTAGTTGAGTCTGGTTTTGAATTACTCACATACATCTGTATGAGGGATTGACCCTCGGCCCGTGGAGGGTCATCTACAGAACCGCCTACACCTTTAGGGGAGTTCAGGTAGGTCTGTCAGGCCTGTACGGCCACCTCTTGGATTTAGTCTCCACCTGCTGATTGAGTTACTAAACATGTCACATGCCCAAAGTTCAGCTTCTGATTGGTTCCAGAGATTACTTTGCCAAAGTGGAGATTTTTTAACTCTGGACACGCCCAAACCGCACTGGTGTCAGACCACTGCACCACACTCAATGCTCATTACATCTGAGTTAACACTGAAACTGGACGACCTGAACTCATGAATCACGTTTAGTGTTCACATTGGTGCCCTCACACTGAAGTCACTGGTAAAATTTGAGTTCTAGCCCCTTTCTGACCTGTGCCAATGATGCATGCATAGTGTGTGCACGTGATCCTAAAGTACCCGTACGAATAATGCATTCTCACTCCCAACTTGTCATATATGGACATATGGTTTGGGGCCCCTAGGCGTCACTTTTTGACGTTTTGGGTGTCCCCAACTCGTCGTCTTTTGACATGATGGCTGTTCGCATTAAATAAGGGGTCCCTGACTCCTGGGCCGCAAACCAGAACCGGTCCAAGGGTCGCTTGGTGCCGAGCCACATACGATAATCAGGGGTCCCCGTCCTCAAGACCAGACTGGTACTCTAGCTCTGACCCGGTACCCATACTCTAGTCCTAATGCGGTACTAGTAATACTAGTTCTGAGGTACTGCCTCCCGAGGGTCAGGGACCCAACAGCCATTGCATCAAAAAATGATGAGTTTGGAACACCCAAAACATCAATAAGTGAGGGGCGTCTGTTAGGTACTGCTGGACCTTTTTCCATCCAGTCTTTCTGCTCACCTGGCAGGTGTGGCTATTTAAGACAGAGGAGGCCTCACCAAGACAGGAAGAAGAGCAGCAGGCTGAGGAGCTGGGTGGGTTTTAGTTGGTGTGGTGTTAGGGTGTATCGGTCTCTTTTCGCCTTTGTCCCCAGCACTCTTACACTGCGGGGTTTTGTTATTTTAGTTTGGGGTTCGTAGTCTTCAATTCCCTTTGCTTTGTCTTTTTGTTTGAACCAGCACACTCATTGTTAAACCCTTTTGCTTTTCAGGACGCAGTTTCTTCGAGTTGGGAGAGAGAATGTATAGGTAGGACACCTGTAGGAGGTCCAACCAAACTACACTCTGATTGTCTAATTTCCTCATTTCTGCCAGTCTTTGCCCAGGGAACCCTCAGGGAGCACGTATTGATCATACCGGGCTCCTTGTGCAATCTGTTGGATTTGGGGGTTTGAAAAAATGAAAAATCTGTATGATACGCCTGAGTCTCACCTAGTTCTTGCTCACTTGGCCTTACAAGTTGTATGTCTGGTACAACATGTTTCTCTCTACCGGTTCACCAAACAGCCTATGATCTCGATATTTCATGTGGGCCCCTTGCGTATCCCGAATAGGTTTACCCATTTTTCCTTCATAGACAGTCTGGATCCACCCATGAGGGCAGTTGGGACTAAGGCTAAATTTAGGCAGGAGTTGCTTCTCCTGACCATTACCCATTGTTGCATGCTCCAGACAGAAACGTTTCTAGATACATTTTGTTTTTGAAAGTTACAAGTGGAATTGAACCCACTTGGAAATGAACTGATCCCACCCATTGACCATGTTGCCTTAACTATTGAGTGTAAACACACATTTTTGAGTCAACCAACAAGCAAACGTCTTAGATTCAAATCCTATTTAGATAATCTGTCAGTGAACATCATTGTCTGGTTTAAGGTATTTCTCTGGCACTTATTACATAGTGTATTGCTACAAGACGGCCCGGTTCTGCTCTGTGAACCCAGGCTGAAATGAGTTCGGATGAAGTGGAGGTGGGTTCATGTGCGGAGGTGAGTGGGCTCTGAAAACAGCTGGAGAGGTGAGAGGGACCTACTTGCAGCGAGGTTTGTTAAGAGCTGTTAATGTGCACATCCCCTCATTCTGACAGAAGTAATCGCAGGGGTTGGCCAGCTCATCACAACGTTGGTTCTTGAACCCTGATGTGCAGCTGCAAAACATTGTGTTTGGAGTGATAAACGGGCGCAGAGAATGTATGCTGCTGAATACTTGATTGTCGCATGAATGGAGACTGACACACTACATCCTTTCAGCAGCTACAAGCAGGTGGAAGTCAAAGCCGAGTCTTCAGTGGAAACAAAATCATCAAAATAGTCATGAAAACAAATCAACATCAGGGCTCTTTGGGTTCATGAGGGCATCTGCAAGAAAGACTGTTACGATGCTGTCATCTGCAAAACTCTAAGGTAAAAATGTGACTTTCATAGTAAGAAAAAATACTTTTTCTAGGATTTATGGAGACAAATAAAAAGCAATAATAATCATAATTACACAGAAAAACACACAAACAGCATTCCCACTATAGTGGTTCTCAGTGTTTTTTTGGCACATAAAAACTCAATCACACGTTTGGCCATTTCAACCTGCTTGTACTTTTGGTATCCAAAAACTTCATAGTTTTTGAAATATTGAGCGAAATGTGCCCCATAGGAAATGAATGAGAAATCCTTCAAAAGCTTTGTGATCTTTGAAACTTCTGCATAAACTTTCAGCTAGAGACACCATTCAAACTTTTAAATGCGCAGCAACCACTGGGTTTTGAGGGTAATTTGGCATTTAGCTTTATTTACATAATGCTAGCTGTTTTAGGCTAATTTAGAAATTACTCCAGTTTTTAGGCAAATTTGGAGTTAAGCTAACATTGTTTGCATTATGCTAGCTGTTTTTGGCTAATTTGGATGTTTCCTCTTTTTTTTTCAATTTTTTTAGTTGCTAATTTAGAGTTTAGCCAACATTTTGGCAACATGCCAACCTTTTTATTTTTCAAATTTAGACATTTTTTCCTTTTTTTCTCTTTTTTCAAATTTAGAGTTTTGCTAACAATTTGGCATTAGTTCAACTGTTTGCTAATTTAAACATGTTTCCATTTTTTTTTTGCTTGTTTGCCTAATTTGGATTTAAGCTAACATTTTAGTATTATGCTGTATTTTTGCTAATTTCGACATGTTAGCAATTTTTCTTTTTTTCCCCTAATTTAGAGTTTTGCGAACATTTTGGGATTATGCCAGCTGTTATTTGCTAAATTAGACATGTTTCCATTTTATTTTTATTTTTTACTTTTTTGCTAATTTAGAATTAGCTAACATTTTAGCATTGCGCTAGTTGTTTTTTGTTAATTTAAACCGGTTTCATTTTCTTCTTTTGCTAGGTTATAGTTTAGCTAACATTTTAGCATTATACTATCTTTTTGCTAAGCTTTTTTTCTATTTTAGACATGTTTCCACTTTGTTTTTTTGGGTTAATTTAGAGTTAGCTAACTTTTTAGCATTGTGCTAACAGTTTTTTTTTTTCTAATTTAGACAAGCTTGTAGTTTTTTATTTTTTGGTTGTTTGTCTAATTTGGAGTTAAGTCAACATTTTGGCATCATGCCAGCTGTTTTTTTTGTGCTAATTTATACATGTTTTTTTTGCCTAATTTGCCTAATGTTTTAGCAAGTTTTTAGCCTCAGCATCTTCATCAAACTGCTCTGGCATCTTTAGCAGTCACATTCAGTTTACAGCATTCACACTTACATTATCACAGTTAATTCTTCATGTCTAGTTATTCCATTATTTTCCATAAAAACTATGTGGGTGCCAAATATTCAGCTAACATTAATATTCAACAATTTGACAATTTTATGCTTTTTTCCCCCAAAAAATTCAGCATCTGCATGTTTCCAAACAAATGGATGTAAAGTTGCAGGTGGGATGGAAAAATATCTAGCCTGACCTCAACTTCTGTAAAAAATGTGTTTAAATATTTTTTGGGAGTTTTAAAATAAATTATAATGTATAAACATAATATTCAAAGGTTAAAAAATTGCAGATTTATGCAGAAATTTTGGTTTTGATTAGTTTTAAATTAAAAAAATATGTTTTTGTAACAATTTCTTGTTTTGGAGAATAGTTTTGAATCGTGAAATGTCAACTCGCGTATCTCAGTGTCAAGTTTGGAATAAAATGAATTCTAATAGAGCATGACCCGAATCTGTTGCATCATCATGACTCTGACCCTGTTCAAGGTGGAAGAAAAATTGATTAAAGAGATCACGTAAGGTCAGGCCGTATGGATCCGCAACTTTTTTCAGCATCAGCTGCATCGGCTCTTCTTAAGAGATCCGAGTTTCTTTAGAATGAACAACGATCAGCTGCAAACAAAAACACCGCATCGAGTTGACTGATGAGGCATATTTATCTAACTCGCCGACGAGGTTCCTGTGATCTCTGGGGGGAAACGTTCCACATGGGAGCTTTTTTTTTTTTTTTTTTCATACGAGCACACCTCAGATATTTTTCCTGCAGGGCTTTTTTTTTTTATACAAACCCAGCAGTTTATTATTAATGTAAGACTCACTATGACGCAACTTAGCCTTGTGATTTCCGTGTATCATATCATAAAATATACATTTACATTTAGAGTGTTAAGGTCAACCTTTATGATTTCTTGACATCAGCATATCCATCATCACACATAATTTCTGGTCTTTGGAGCAAATAATAAACCACATTATCAGGATCTGTTAACCTCATCGAATAAGACGGGATCATTTGCATAGAGATTGATTCCATCCTCTGGAATTCGTAAGCGGAGAATTTCAATTTAACCACGGCGGACAATGGCCGTTTCGGAAAAAAAGAGAAAGTAGACGTTTGGCTTTTGAAATAGATTTCCAATTTCCTCCTTGTACAGGTTTTAAACACAGTGTTTTTATCCTCCATGTACGGCACTTTTTTGCATAGAAGTTTGATTTTTTTTTTTTACCAGTAGAGTTTCTTTTTCTTTCTTTGTTGTTTTTGATAAAAATATGTTCCAAAAGACATTTTTTTCTGCAAAAATCCTTGAGGTATTCTGGCACTGACGGTATCAAAAAACACTTAATTTCTCTCCAGAAGAAATAAAAGAAAGTATTTTCATTTTCTGAATCAAGAAAAAACTATTTCATCATCATTTTTGTTCATAAAAAAGAAAAAAAAAAACAAGCCAGGGTGAACATTGAGTATTTCCTCTTTCAGCCATTATGCAGGGACTTACTGACAGAAAGGCAGGCTGGTGTCAGGGTCCAGGTGACAAGTACCTCCATTGTAGCAATATCCGTCACACAGCTGACAGCTTGGTGCTATTCTGCCATTTGTGCAGCTGGAGGGGGGAGAAATAATTGACTCTAGTTACAAGCAAGAAAAAATATATATCTCCCTGAACTTTTACAAAAGGAAAAAAAGAAAATGAGTCCTTGGTGGTTTTGTCAAACATATGCATAATTTATGTACAGGTGAAGAGATCACCTGGCTCTCATTTCAATGATATTATCTGCACCTAAAATGCTGCAGACTCTCTGGCCCAAATACATTTTTCAGATCTAATCAAATCAATTCAACGCGCCGGTAGCCTGTGGGTACAGCAGCCGGAGCCTGAACTGAGAGCGCTCCGGTTAATGAATGCTCCTCTGAAAGCCCAAGGATTCCAACAACAGGAATGATGGACAAGAACAGCAAGCACTCACTTGCAAACCACGTCCCCCGATTCCTCATTAATGAGGCAGGGAGCCCCATGGCAGCGAAGACACTTGTCCACCTCGCATTTGTTGCCTTCAAACCTGGTGGGACACACACACTCCACGTAGCCGCTGCTGGATAAGGTGCAGGCTTTGGAGTTCACGCAGTAGTGATGACATATGTCTGTTGAGGATTGAAGAAAAAACCAAGAGGTGAGGAGAGGGGTGAGAGTGCAGCTCTGAACGCAGTTACAGCTGGTTAGAAATGAGTTTACAGGGCTTTAATGGGACTTAATTACCCAGATCAAATTACATCTTAGCCACAGATGAAAACATCATGCCAAGGGAGAGCAACAGTGGGAACATACTAATGATGTGAATCTGAAATTGTTTTCCCCCCAACCCATAATGTCAAGCTCTGCAGAGGAAAATACATCCCTCATTTGTGGAAACACCCAGAAGGTTACCGAGTGGGAGCATATTGACTCGATTTGAACCTTTTTAGGACGACTGACAGATTGAGCTCAATCACCCAAAAGGAGTGGTTGTGATGAACTCACGGTAAAGACAGCGGTCTCCGGTATATTCCGCCATACAGCGGCACACGGGCTGGTTCCCCTCCGTCACGTCACACGTTCCGCCATTCAGACAGTAGTTGTCACAAATCCTTCGCTCACAAAAAGGACCAGAGAACCCGAGAGGACATCGGCACGTCGGCTTTCCTAAAACAGAGAAAAGGGGAATTTAAAATTTTAATTATTATTATTATTTAATTATTATTTTAAAACATGACGAGAACGAAGTCTACATGCAAAAAATTTCACAAATACTCTCTGATCAAATCATCTTTTGATCTTTTTTAATTTATTTTAGCCAAAATCTAAAACCTCTGTCGTTTAATAGGACATCGTTTCTGCAGTTGGCGTGGGGTAAGCCCGCCCCCCATTTCCCATCCTCCCTTAGTTGACACTCTCTCCAGCAGCTGACACAGGTGTAAACGTATGGTGCACTGGAGTTCTGTCCTCTGTTTCTACTCTTTATCATCTCTTTTTCATTTAGCTCTCCATTCCTGTTTGGTGCAGTGCCATTCATGTGTTGTTCTTGGCCGTGGACCTCGGCTCTGGCTTATCTCTTCCAGCTGTCCCCCA
Source organism: Oryzias melastigma (assembly GCF_002922805.2). Lineage (NCBI taxonomy): Eukaryota > Metazoa > Chordata > Actinopteri > Beloniformes > Adrianichthyidae > Oryzias > Oryzias melastigma. Next base: position 26,104,920 of record NC_050532.1, on the reverse strand, counting down.
GTTCCTTCAGGATGAAGTCCATCTGGTACTCTATTCAAACACGTAATGTAGAGTTAGATAAGATAATTCCTCTTTAACAGTCCTGGTGCATCTCTAGTCCTAAGAGAGGATTCCTCCTCATGTGGACATCAATGAGGTTTCTTCTTTTTTTCTCCGGAGTCTTTTTTTTACATTTTTTTAAGTTCTTTCTTTACCAAGGAGGAGGATCTGAGAGCAGACCAAAATAGAATACATTTTATTGTTAAACCTATTTATAAGGTCTCATGGTGCAATATAGAAACACTGACCTGTGTCAAGGTTCAGGAAGTTATTCTGCATTCCTGTTTTTTTTTT